>NW_019154110.1:11763078-11986069 GCF_002288905.1 Enhydra lutris kenyoni
TTGTTGCTGTTTTTTTATACTATGAATGGCTGAAGTTATTTTTCTAGAAACAAACATGAGCAGAATAATCCTAGAGTTGTTAAACTTTTTTCCATTTGCTTATTTTTGTAAACTTTCACACACTTTTAGGTGTCCAGTTTTCATTATTTTTCATAATACCAGTTTCATCCTTTTCAAATGATGTACATGTGTTTTTTATCACATTCAAAGAAGAGCTGTTTGATTTTTCTGCTGTGTGAATTCAGAGATTTTGATTAATTTGTCCAGAAGGGTTTGCTAAATTTTTTTTCCCTATAAAGTTCTAATGTTAAACAAGTAAATCCTGTAAACACACACACACACACACACACACACACACACACACAATCTGTTCAACCAAGACACCAGCAACCTTCCAAAAGTAGGCCAACTGACATTTGCTTACAGTCATCACCAGTATTTTGCAAAGAGGAAACAGGCTTATTGACATTTTAAATTGCCAAACTATGAGATTTAGGGCCTCCCTAATGTTTTCTGCTCTAATTACTCTCAGTTTGCCTTCTGTTTTTTTTTTTTTTTTTATTAACACCTCGCCTTTATCATTGGGGCTTTTACTACTTGGAATTGTTTAGGTTTTTATAAAATTTTGCTAAGCCTGTGATTTAGGTAAATTATGGAAACATATGTTCTGTTCCTCTTCAATTTCTTTAATGTTTTTGGTTGGAGAAACAGTGTTTCCAGGAAAGAATACCTGTTTTATAAGTGTTACTTTTTTAGTTTTTTAGTTTTGTGATGTCATGCTGTTGAATATGAGACCCTGATCTGAGAGTATTCTCAGTTTATACCCAAGTTTATACCCATTTGAACCTTGTAATTAAGGGCTTTTCTATGAGGGCTGTAGTGAGAGGGAAGTGTACTGAACAGAAAAGAAAGGAACTAAATTTATAAATTAAGTGAATAATAATGCTTGATATTTTTCAGATGAAATTCTAGGTTGATTATATACATTATCATCTCTTTACTGCTAGTCTGCAAAGGTGAGTACCATTACCTGGTTTGATAGGTAAGGAGACTTAAAGCTGAAAGAGGGTAATTGGCTGGTATAAAGATGTTCAGTTGTGGTAGGTGGTAGAACTGAAATTTAAACTTAAAGATTGGCCTCTTAATCATTAAGCCTCACTGTCTCCATGATTACAGAGAAACACATTTACCAAATCCAGGTGTTTCTAGGCTATGTCTCTGACTGAAGAAATCAAACTGTTGCATATCCATTGAAATATGTAAAAAGTAGCTCTGTTTCTCTGTATTTTCTTACATTTTGAAAGTCTAAAGTATCTTCAGTTGTCTTAGTGTCTTCATTATATTTGCAGTCCTTGGTTGTTTAGTCTAAGGGTGAAGAGCGATTAAAATAGTCAACATGGGCACCAATGTATAGAAAAGCCATTATCCAACATAACTACATTTAAAATTTTAAGCTGTCAGGACAGAGTATGTCGCAAAAACAGCTGTAGTCTATTCAAGTTACATTCACCTTAAATTAAATCAACCGCTGAAAAGAAATGTTGGTTCCCTTTTACAGGACTTGGTATAAACTACTAAAAGTACATCAAAAGGGTTAGTGACGGATATCTCGAATCAGATAAAAGCAAAGGTGTAACACGAAGCAACTAAATTACATGTGAGCTTAATGATTCTGACCCAAATAAACAGACTTGTAATGGAGATGCTGATGATTATCAGTACAGCTTAAATGCTTTCTACTGTAGAATTGTAAAGAAGAAGTGGGTGTCTTAGTGAATTGGACAAGCTGTGGTCTTAGAAATCTGTGTTCATTTATCATAACACATTCCTAGGTGTGAAAACTCATAATTTTCTAAGTAAAGTTATTATAGAGTAAGCCTTTAAAAATTTGTTTCTTTTAAATATTTATTTATTCATTTTTAAGAGCTTTCATTTATTTATTAGAGAGAGAGTGCACGCGAGAGAGAGCATGAGCCAGGAGGGGCAGAGGGAGAGGTAGGTAGAAGCAGACTCCTCACTGAGCCGAGAGAGCCTGACAACGGGGCTCCATCCCAGGACCCTGGGGATCGTGACCTGAGCTGAAGGCAGATGCTTAATCGACTGAGTCACCCACATGCCCCTATTTATTTATTTAGAGAGAGTGAGCCAGAGAAGGGGCAGAGGGAAAGGGGAAAAGAGAGAGAGAATCTTGAGCAGACTGTGTGCTGAGTGCAGAGCCTGACAGGGGACTGGATCTCACGACTCTGAGATCATGACCTGAGCCGAAACCAAGTCAGACACTTAACCAACTGAGCCACCCAGGCACCCCAGAATATTCATCTTTTTTGAGAAATAATTTACATATAATAAAACTCATGAATTTTAGGTATATAATTTGAGTTTTGTCAGATGGGTGCAATTATGTAACTATCACTACAATCAAAATAGAGTATTTCTATCCCTGTAAAAGTCCCTTTTTCTGACTCATACCCACTAAAATGGCTGTGTACGAAGAGAGAATAACAAATGTTGGTGAGGATGTGGACTAATTGGAGCTCTCATATGTTATTTATGAGAATGTTAAGATAGTATAGTCACTGGAAAACAGCTTGGCAATTCCTTAAAATATTAAATACGGAGTTACCATTGACCCAGCCATTCTAATCCTAGGCATGTAACCAATAAAAATGAAAACATATGTCTACACAGAAACTTGTATGTGGATATTTATAGCAGTGCTATTCATAGTAGCCAAAAAGTGGAAACAACCCAAATATCTGTTAACTAATAAAGAAAATGTGGTATAACCATACAATGGAATATTACTTGGCCACGAATAAATGAAGTTGTGATAAATGCTACAACAGGAACCATGGAAGCATCTCGCTAAATAAAAGAAAACAGCTGCAAAAGGCCATAAGTTGTTGATTCCATTCATACAAAATATCCAGAATAGGCAAATCCGTAGAGACAGAAAGCACATTAGTGGTTGCCAACGGTCGAGAGACTATGAAAGTTTTGGGAATGACTGCTAATGTACACAGGATTTCTTTTTTGAGGTGATGAAAATGTTCTATAGTTAATTGTGATGGTTGCACAACTCTGTAAATATGCTAGAAACCTTTGAATTGTATACATTAAATTGGTGAAAACTATTTATGTGAATTATATTTTAATGAAATTGTTTACAACAAAAGTCCCCCTGTGTGCCTTACCACCCCACACCTGGAACACCAGCAATGACTGATATAATTCATGTCACTGTTGTTTCTGCCTTTCTAGAGTTTGAAGAAATGGAATATGTAACATTTATAGTGCTTGGCTTCTTTCATTTCACATAATGCTTTTGAGAAGCATCTGTGTTGTGTGTTTCACTTGTTCATTCCTTTTTTTTTTTTTTAAATCTGAGTGGTATTCCATTATTTAGATATACTGTAGTTTGTTTTTCCTTTCACCAGTGAATGGACATTTGTGTTGTTTTCAGTTTTCCCTCATGCATAAAGCTTCTGTGAATAGTTGCTTGGAGATATATGTTTTAATTTCTCTTAGGTGAGGATTTGGGAGTGAGATTTCTAGGTCATATAATAAGTGTAGGTTTACCTTTGCAAGAAACTGCCCAGCTGTTTTCCAAGGTGGCTATACTGTTTTGCATTCCCACCAACAATGTTCCAGTTACCCTAATGATTAATGATACTGATCTTTCTTGTGCATATTTGCCATTTCATTGTTTTTGTATAACTGTTGAAATTCATTGCCATAAGAGCATTGTTTTATTATTTAGTTGTAAGGATATTGTATATAGTTTAGATGACAAGTGCTTTTTTAGGTATATGTAAAATATATACAAAAATTTTGTCCCTTTATGTGAGTTGGCTTAATGGATTTTTAGAAATAGGCTACTTTTTAGAGTATATTTAGGTTCACAGTAAAATGGAGCAGAAGGTAGATATTTCTCTTATACCCCACCCATGCATATCCTCCCCCAATAGCAACATCTTCCTATAGAGGGTACATTCAGGCTTTTCAAGAACAAACATTTTTAATAGTCAAAAGTTTTTACATTTTAATTTTAAAATTCATTTTTAATTTCCCATTTGCTCAGTTTTAAAAAAATAGTTTGTGATTGTTGTGCTTCCTCTTTCTTCCAGTTCAACACATTTTCTAGGTTATCCTGTGATTTTTGTCCCTGTCATATGGATTATTTAAAAGGATGTTGTTTTGTTTTTAAATTTGAGAGATTTTCTGATGTCTTTCTGTTACTAATTTCTAATTTAATCCCATTGTCATGAGAAGACATAGTTTATATGATTCCAAATCTGTTAAGTGTTTCCAGAGTTGTGTTATGGCCCAAAATATGGCCTATCTTGTTTCATTCATCTCTATTCTTATGAGTTGTCTTTCTGCATATTCTGTCAGTTATGGAGAAAGGGTTGTTGAAATCTTCCATAATAATTGTTACTCTTCTGATTTTATTGTGTATTTTGCCATTCTGTTATTGAGAGCAAAAATATTTAGGACGATAAAGTCCTCTTTGTCAATCGATCAGTTGTTACTGAAATCCCTGGTAATGTCCCTTGCCCAGAAACCTTCTTTTTCTGTTATTATTTTAGACTTGTTGCTTTCTTTAGACTTGTGTTGGCATGATAAATTTTTTTGTGATTTTTTTTACTTTTTAATGTTAGGTTTTCTTTATATGTAAAATGCACTTATGTGGGCAGCATATAATTGGGTCTTGCTTTTTTATCTAATATTTCATTATCTTTTAATTATGTCTTTAAACCATTTACATTTAATGTGTGTGTTAATGGGAATTGATTTGTCTGTTATTTCACTGTTTTCTTTTTTTCCTATGTGTTCACTATTACCTTTTTCTACTTCTCTGTCTTCTTTTGGGCTATTTTTATAACTCCACGTAACCTCCTCCTTTATTATGTCTATTATGAACCTTTGTTTTGTTTTATTGGATTTTTAGGATTTGTAGTATGTATCTTTAACTCATCGCAGCCTACCTTCAAGTAATATACCATTTCACATATTATATAACAATCTTAAAACAATAAAAAACTTTATTTAAAAATGGTCACTTGAATAGATACTTCTCCAAAGAAGATGTAAAAATGGTTCATAAGCACATGAAAAGATGCTTGACATCATCATTAGGGAAATGCACATCAAAACCATGATGAGGGATGGCTGGGTGGCTTAGTTAATCAAGTCTCTGTCTTTGGCTCAGGTCATGATCTCAGGGTCCTGGGATTGAGCCTTATGTCAGGCTCCTGGCTCAGCAGGGAGTCTGCTTCTCCCTTTTCCTCTCCTTCCAACCTTCTGCTCATTCTCTGTCTGTGTCTCTCTCTCCTTCAAGTAAATAAATAAAATCTTAAAAAAAAAAAAGCAACACATGATAAGATACCACTTCATATCCATTGGGATGGCTCTTATTAAAAAAAATAAAACAAAACATAATAAGTGTTGATGAAGATATGGAAAAATTGAAACCCATGTATTTAAGCATAGCCACTTAATAGTGAAGCCACTGTGAAAAGTGGTATGGTGGTTTCTCAAAAACAGAGGATTTATGAAAAACTGTGGTTATTTATTTAAATGTTAAAAATAGAATATATATATATATACATATATATTTAGGATTTATTTACTTATTTTAGAGAGAGAGTGAGTGTGTATGTGTGTGTGTGTGTGAGTAGGGAGTAGGGAGAGGGACAGAGGGAGAGCATCTTTAAGCGGATTTCCTGCTGAGCATGGTCTCTGACCCAGGGCCCAGTCCCACAACCTACAACATCACGACCTGAGCCAAAACCAAGATTTGGGTGCTCAACTGACTAAGCCACCCATGTGCCCCATATATTTTATTTTTAAATTAAATTAAATTAAATTAAAATTTTATTTTATTTTTTCTTAAGTAGGCTCCACACCCGACATGGGGCTCGAACTCATGACCCCAAGTTCAAGGATTGCAGGCTCTACTGACTGAGCCAGCCAGGTGCCCTTAGACTTTATCTATCTCTCTATGTCTGCCTATCCCTAGATTTTATTTTTTAAGAGCAATTTCAGATTTACAGAAAGATTGAATGGAAAGTATGGAGAGTTCCCATATGTTTCCTGAATATATGTGGATTGCTGTACATTCTTGTTAGTGTTTTATGTTGTCAGTGTTTTGGGTTTTAGCCATTCTGCTAGCTGTGTAATGGTATCTCATTTTACTTTGTTTTTCCCTAATAACATATGATGTGGAGCGACATCTTTTCATATGCTTCTTGGCCATCTGTATTCTTCTTTGGTAAGGTATCTGTCAGGTCTTTAGCCCAAGTTGTTTATTTCCTTATTGTTAAGTTCTAAGTGTTCTTTGTATATTTTAGATAATAGCCCTTTATCATATATATAAATCATATGTGAGATACATATATCTCTCATAAGTTTTTCAGATATTTTTTTTTGCCAGCCAATGACTTGTCTTATTCTCTAGACAGCATCTTTCCCAGAGCATGTTCAAATATGTTTTCTTTGTCTTCTCTGTTTTAGCCCACTTCATGCTGTTTCACAGCTCACCAAGGCTCTGTTCATTTTTTTCAGTCTTTTCTCTCCTTTTTTGTTTCTAGTAGTTTCTACTGCTGTTTCTTCATTTTCCTCATCTTTTGCCCTCAAGTATCTAATATATTGTTAGCTTATCCAGTGTATTTTTCACCTCAGATGCTGCATTTTTCATTTTTAGAAGTGTGTGTTTATCTGTATAGAGAGATCCCCCATGTGTTTTTAGCATGCTAACACTTTCGGATACTTTCTTGAATAGAGTATGTTTCTCATAGCAGTTTAAATATCAGTTTATTCTGTTTATCTCCTTGCTATGGGTCATATTTTTTTTGCTTATTTACATGTCTTGAAATATTTGTTTGGATGCCACACATTATGAATTTTATGTTGCTCAGGGCTGGTATTTTGTATTCCTATAAATATTTTGGGCCTTTGTTCTGGGACTTTTCACTTTCTATTTATTTTTATTAACATATAATGTATTATTTGCCTCAGGGGTACAGGTGTGTGAATCATCAGGCTTATACAAAATTTCACAGCACTTACCATAGCACATACCCTCCCCAATGTCTATAACCCAGCCACCCTATCCCTCTCCCCACCCCACACCCTAGCAACCCTCAGTTTGTTTCATGAGATTAAGAGTCTCTTATGGTTTGTCTCCCTCCCTGGTCCCATCTTGTTTCATTTTTCCCTCCCTCCCCACCCCCCCACGAGTCCCGCCCTGCCTCTCAAATTCCTCATATCAGAGAGATCATATGATAATTGTCTTTCTCTGATTGACTTACTTCGCTTAGCATAATACCCTCTAGTTCCCATCCAAGTCCTGCAAATGGCAAGATTTTGTTTTGTTCTGGGACTTAAATTACTTGACTTTTTGTTTGGTATGTTTGGAGCAGCATTTATTATAAGGCAGGGGTGTGTAAATCTTATCCTAAAGGGCTAGATAGGAAATATTTTAGACTTGTGGGCCATATAGTATCTATCATGACTATTCATCTCTGCCATCATAGTGCAAAAGCAGCTATTGGGAGTTTCTAAATAAAGGAGAAATATGTTGGGGCATTCATAGGACTCTCTTGTCTCAAGGATTACTGGCCCATGCTTCCTATTGTTCAATGTCTGGAAAATGTCTTTTCATACATTTTATCTGTAGGAGGAGGATAAATTTACTCCCTGTTACTTCATTATGGCTAGATGTGGAAATTCAGCATTTTGCTTCTTTAATTCCTCCCTCCCTCCCTCCCTCCCTTCCTCCCTCCTTTCCTTCCTTCCTTCCTTCCTTCCTTCCTTCCTTCCTTCCTTCCTTCCTAATTTTTTTAGAGAGGGAAGGGGGAGGGGCACAGGGAGAGAGAATCTGAGCAGGCTTCATGCCTAGTGTGGAGCCTGACTTGTGGCTTGACCTCAGGACCCTGAGATCATAACCTGAGCCAAAATCAAGAGTCTGATGCTTAACTAACTAAGCCACCCAGGTGCCTCTTTTTAAAAAATTTTAAAAAATTTATTTACTGACTTATTTTTATTTTTAAGCTTTTTTGAGAGGGAGAGAGAGGGAGGGGCAGAGGGAGAGGGAGAAATTCTAAGTTTTGGATAATTTTTCTTAAGATTGTTTAGAACAGCACCTAGTATGTGCTCAAAGCTCCATATGAATTTTTGTGAACGAAGCAAAGAAATAAATTGGATTTTATTTGTAGGATTAAATTTAGTGTATCTTTAGAGACCTTGAATTTCAGATCCTTTAAAAGTTGCAGGTATTATACAGGAATTTTTAGAGGTATTGTAGTCTTAATTGTACTTTCTTCTCTGTGGTGCTAGATGTAGTACCAAAAGAAAATGATAAAAATGCCAAGGGATTCCTTTATTTCTTTTATTTCTTTTGATCTCATGAATAGGTAAAGGAAGCTTAAACTTTTCTTCCTCTTTTACTGTCACCAAGGGACTACAGTGATTCTTGGCTTTCAGAGAATGGCATCTTTTTTTTTTTTCCTTTGCTTGTGATGCTTTTAGTCTAAAAACAAGAGAATTGAACCTCATTTGTTATCACTTGAAATATCTTCTTGGCACCTACTATTTAACCCAGGTTTCACTGAAAATTTCCCTCCTGTTGCTGTAATTGTGCCTCATAGTTTTTATGTATATGTGAGTTTACTTTGGGAAGATTTTAGAATTTCCATTATTTTTACTTGTGTAACATGGAAAGAATCTAATTTGAGGTCAAGTGAATTTATATAACTTTATATTTAATAGCAACAACCTGTCAATGAACTAATCAAAACTCTAGTTTTAAAATGTGAAAAGCAAAAATACAACTTTGGGTGTATATGTCTGCAAGAGTGAGGAACACAAAATTTTGGAGAATGGCTACCTGGTAGTGGGTAAGTGACAGGGTTTAGGATATATGAATCTATAAAAATAAATGGAATAATGTTTTACCTCTCATCTTGGATGGTGGGTTCATAGGTGTTTATTGTATGTTATTAAAACATAATGGAGAGGTTTAAGCATTTATGATGAGAAATAAGCCAGGGATTATTAATGGCCTAATTCTCAGTCCCTTGGGTACAGTGGAGAAAGATGTAAGGAAGAGAAACTGATTATAGCAGTCTTTACTAGGGCAGAAATGGAAATCAGAAATGGGAATTACAAGTTAAGAAATAAAAGGGAGGGCTATTTCTCTCTGTGTGTATTTTTCATTGAGAGATTTATTATTTTTTGTGTAAGGATATATTCCTTAATTTGTTAATATTTAAAATTTAGTAGTATTTTTTTTTTAATTTTATTTATTTATTTGATAGACAAAGATCACAAGTAGGCAGAGAGGCAGGCAGAGAGAGGCGGGGCGGGGGGGTGGGGGGAGTAGACTCCCTGCTGGGCAGATGGCCAGATGCTGGGCTCCATCCCAGGACCCTGGGATCATGACCTGAGCCAAAGGCAGAGGCTTAACCCACTGAGCCACCAAGGCGCTCCTAAAATTTAGTAGTATTAAATCAGTTCTTTGTTTTAAAAAGACTTTAAAAAGCCTTTTTTTTTTTTTTTTTTAAGATTTTGTTTATTTATTTGACAGAGAGAGATCACAAGCAGGCAGAGAGGCAGGCAGAGAGAGAGAGGAGGAAGCAGGCTCCCCGCTGAGCAGAGAGCCTGATGCGGGGCTCGATCCCAGTACCCTGGGATCATGACCTGAGCTGAAGGCAGAGGCTTTAACCCACTGAGCCACCCAGGTGCCCCTAAAAAGCCTTTTTGTAAAAAAGTCTTTGTCTTTGTAAAAAAAAAGTATATATGTATTTTCATGTATGTATATACATGTGTATATGTGTGTGTGTGTGTGTGTATGTATATATTTCTCTAACCAGAACAATGACTGCATGTATTGAGCTAACACCTGTTCTTTGTATTTTTATTCATATTATTGCAAGAGCCATTGAAGTATCATCTCAAATTGATCTTCTAACCTATATACCAAAGTTTTAAACGTAAGCACTATCCTTTTTTTAACCTACCTCACAGAACTCTCATAACGATAAACAAAGTAAAGTATAATTGTTTTTTAAAGATTTTTTTTTTTTTTCCAAGTGATCTCTCTACCCAACATGGGGCTTGAACTCACAATCCCGAGATCAAGAGTTGCAGGATCTTCTGACGGAGCCAGCCAGTTGCTCCAGAATCAAAGTATAATTAAAAAATTTTATTCATTGATAAAGTGGCTAAACTGACCAGGTATCCAAAGGGAGTCCTGTGACCCCTACTCCACTATTGACAGGAGAAAAGAAGTGAGTGAGTCCAGAATTCTTAGTGTCTCCCCCATTACCCTTTCCCCCTTCCCCTCTCATACTAAAAAGTGTTGCCATCACTGTCTTGAAACCATGGGAACTAAATTCCTTATGTCCTTTATCTTTGTGTAACTCAATCAACATGAAAAGCCTAAAGGTCTTCTCTCTTTCTTATACTCTCAGCGTATAGCATTCACTTGTCAGACTTTGCAGATCTCTCTATTAATTCCCCTTCTCCTTCCACTACTCTCCCCAACTTCTGAAACTTTTTGACTGGGTGTTCTAGAAGTCACTGTCATTTGCAAAATCCCCTATATCCTTAACCAACCTCTTTTAGAATGTTCTTTTCTTTTCTCCATGTTGCAGTCTTTCTTAGTTATTACCTTTAGGTTTTCGAAGATTAAGGGTTTTTTTTTTGTTGTTGTTTGTTTGTTTTTATGTAGTACCATTCTTCAATTCCTAATTGAATAGATGTTGAACATCTCTCATATTCTTCCTTGAAATCTCTATATCTCTTTGGCAATATGTCTGTTCATGTCTTTTGCCAATTCCTGTTGTATTTAGGGAGTTCTTTACATATTCTGGATGCACATCTGTTATTGGATGTGTGATTTACAAATACATTTTTCTATCCATGGCTTATCTTTTCATCATCTCAGTTTAAATAAACTCTAGTTAATAATTTGTTTTCAAATGAAGGGATTATTTCCTCAGGAATATTTTGGCACAAAGCAGTAGAGATCCCTCTACACATTATTAACTTTGATACTCTGTATTTTGGTTCTTGTTTCTCAGATATTGTTATGCTTGGGGAAATTGGTCTTACTCAGCAAGAACTCTGTGTTGTTCAGCAAGATTTATTTCCCTGCAGTCTGCAAATCCTTAAAAGAACTGGATAAATCTCAAAGTTTCCTAGTTGATATAGTTGATCCTTGAGTGTTATAAGAGGTTTTATGTCTATTTATGAGTATATAATTTACCTGTCGTGTAAAAAGACCAACCCTAGCATTTGACCAGGCATTCTTTTGGCTAGAATTGAGTGGTTCACGCATGTGTGTTGGGTGTGTGCTATGAGTAGCATATGGTTGGGTGGGCAGATAAATTCTGGGCTATGTACATGTTAGCACTTATTTAAAATTTCTTTATATCCAAAGTACTTTTTTTTCTAGGCAGATATTGAATGAACACCTAAATATATTTTTTTTACAGTATACTTTTTGGTTAACACAGTATTAGTGTTTTTAATTTGTCTTAACAGTGGCTTGATTCTAACCACATTGTTCTGTCACTACTAATAGAATTTTTCTAAATCTTGCAGAGATGGATCAATGCTCTTTAAAAAGTATTCTTGGTGGGGCGCCTGGGTGGCTCAGTAGGTTAAGCCTCTGCCTTCAGCTCAGGTCATGATCCCAGGGTCCTGGGATCAAGCCCCCCATTGGGCTCTCTGCTCAGCGGGGAGCCTGCTTCCCCCTCTGTCTCTGCCTGCCTCTCTGCCTACTTGTGATCACTGTCTGTCAAATAAATAAATAAAAACTTTAAAAAAAAATAAGTATTCTTGGTAATATAATTTGAAGTCTGGAATTATGATGCCTATATCTTCTTGTTCCCCCCCCCCTTTTTTTTGTTGTTGTTCTTGATTTCAAGATTGCTTTGGCTATTTGGATTTTTAGGATTGTTTGTTCTAGTTCTGTGAAAAGTGCTATTGGTATTTTGATAAGGATTGCCTTAAATCTTTAGATCACTTTGGGTAGTACAAGCATTTTAACAATATTTGTTCTTCCAATCCATGAGCATGGAATGTCTTTTTTTCTTTCTCTCTCTCTCTCTCTTTTTAAAAGATTATTTATTTATTTACTTATTTATTTATTTTGAGAGACAGAAAGAGAGAGAGCGAGCAAACACAGGTAGGGAGAGTGCCAGGCAGAGGCACAGGGAGAAGCAAACTCCCCACTGAGCAGGAAGCTGGATGCAGGGCTGGATCCCAGGACCCCAGGATCATGAGCTGAGCTGAGCTGAAGGCAGATGCTTAACTGATTGAGCCACCCAGGTGCCCTATATCTTTCTATTTCTTTGTGTTTGCTTAGATTTCTTTCATCAGTGCTTTATAGTTTTTGGAGTACAGGTCTTTCACATTTTTGGTTAGGTTTATTCCTAGGTATTTTATGGTTTTTGGTGCAATTATAAATGGGATTGATTGCTTAATTTCTCTTTCTGCTGCTTCATCATTGGTATGCAGAAATGCAACCAACTTATGTATTTTGGTTTTGTACCTAGGTTAGGGTCCGTTGTATCTTTCATAGAATTTTGGCTCAATGTGGCATTTTTTGAGATACACCCCTAAGCTAATTATATGATATCTGTAAATATTTTGTTAGGTATACATGGAAATAGTTTAAATATTGGCCCTTTAAGATAATTTTACCACCATGTTTAAATTTTTCTTTTTTAATTTTGGAATTTTAAGTCATCTCTCTCAAAGAATTTTCCTTCTTGTTTTTCTTCTTCTATTTATTCTATCTTATATTTACTTGGAACATATTTTCTCATGTTGTCTGTGTCTTATTCTCACCTTTCTTTTATCTTAGTCTTTAAAAATGAAAAGATGGGGGGCATCTGGGTGGCTCAGTGGGTTAAAGCCTCTGCCTTTGGTTCAGGTCATGATCCCAGGGTCCTGGGATCCAGCCCCGCATTGGGCGCTCTGCTCAGCAGGGAGTCTGCTCCCCCCTCTCTCTCTGTCTGCCTCTCTGCCTACTTGTGATCTCTCTCTGTCAAATAAATAAATAAAACCTTAAAAAAAAAGAAAAAGTGTTGTTATAAAAATGAATTATATCTAGTTACACATGTATACTTTTTGCATATGTATTCCTTAATTCCGTTTCTTTCTTCATTAGGGAATATATTAACAATTGATGTAGATGTTTCAAGGCTTTTTTCTAAGTGTGAATTTCTTTCTATTTTACTACAGATTCATCAAACTTACTGGATCACAGGATTGTTGCCTTTATATAATTCTGGAAAATTGTCTGCTTATCTCTCTGAATATTGTATTTTTTTAAAAGATTTTATTTATTTATTTATTTGATAGAGATCACAAGTAGGCAGAGAGGCAGGCAGAGAGAGAGGGAGAAGCAGACTCCCCGCCAAGCAGAGAGCCCAATGCAGGGCCCGATCCCAGGACCTCGGGACCATGACCCAAGCCGAAGGCAGAGGCCTCAACCCACTGAGCCACCCAGGCGCCCCTGAATATTGTATTTTTAATTCTTCCTGTCCTCCTTCTCTCATTGCCTTTATTTACCATGTTCCATATAGAAATTTTTGTCAGGAATTCAATACCAGGTGAATAACCTAGCTAGGAAACAGGCAAAACCTTCACAAAAGGAAAAGAAACCCACACCAGCTACTTTTTGTTTTTGTTTTTGCCTTATATAAGAACTGATAAGCAGCATATGAGGACAACAGGTGTTTAAAAAACAAATAGACTGGGGGTGCCTGGGTGGCTCAATGGGTTAAAGCCTCTGCCTGCGGCTCAGGTCATGATCTCAGGGTCCTGGGATCAAGACCCGCATCAGGCTCTCTGCTCAGCAGGGAGCCTGCTTCCCCCTCTCTCTCTGCCTGCCTCTCTGCCTAATTGTGATCTCTCTCTGTCAAATAAAAAAACAAAAAACAAAAAACAAATAGTCTCTTAGGAAAGTTTTGCATTATATGTGAAATACTATATTATTTGAATATAGATGTATATTTCCCTGATGATGAGTGAAATAACTTACACATCTACTGCAAACTCTAGAGCAACCAAAGGAGGAAAAAAGGGGAACAAACAACAACAAAACCAAACAAGTGGAGTTCATCAGACAATAGAAGGGATAAAATAGAATATTAAACAAGACTTAGTTAATCCAAAAGAAGACAAGACCTAATTATATGCTGTCTATAACAAATAAATGTTAAATATAAAGATACCAATATATTTAAAATAATCCAGAATAGAAATTAATCATAAGAAAGTTTAAATTCTGTATTAATATTGGGTAAAGACTTTAGAGCAAGTATTCTCAGGGGTGAGGAGGGACATTTCATAATGAGAAAAAAAAAAAAAAAACAAAAACAAACCCACATCAGTTCTTTGGAGGACAGGGCAATCCTAAATGGGTATTCATTTAACAACAGAGGCATTATATATATTTTTTAAAGTTTTTTTTTAAAGATTTCTTATTTATTTATTGTCAGAGAGAGAGCAGGCAGAGTCACAGGCAGAGGCAGAGAGAGAAGCAGGCTCCCCGCCGGACAAGGAGCCTGATGCGGGACTCGATTCCAGGACCCCGGGATCATAACCCGAGCAGAAGGCAGCGGCCCAACCGACTGAGCCAACCAGGCGACCGGAGAGGCATTATATTTTTATATATATTTTTATTAAAGTTTAATTTTTTTTTTAATGAATCACCCACATACCTAGTTTTAAATGACAGATAACCAGGGCTTGACAAAAATTAGTCATCCTCTACTTCATAGGCAGAGTGTGAAGACCCAAGGGAGAGAAGATAGTTGGCGTATCTGGATAACCTCACGGAGGCTGCTAGTGAGGCTGAGGCAGAATGGGCGAGGGGTATTAAGAGATAGACGGGAGCTAAGTAAATGAGGTACCAAAGGATGTGTTTATAAGTATTTTTGGCTTTTACTTTCCATCTCTGAGTGAGATAGGAAGCCACTAGAGGATTTTGAGAATTAAATCATTCAGGCTTGTATTTTTGTAGAATCATGGTATCTGCTGTGTGAATAGAAGGTAGGGTATAGGGCTTTATGTTCTTTGGTTTTGGAAAATTCTTATATTACTTATAATTTCCTTCTGTTTTCCCTAGTTTCTCTTTTTGGAACTTTTACAAGTTAGATATTGAGCATCTATAACTTTCTCATTTAATTTTTTTTAAAAAAATTTCCGGGGCGCCTGGGTGGCTCAGTGGGTTAAAGCCTCTGCCTTCGGCTCAGGTCATGATCTCAGGGTCCTAGGATCGAGCCCCGCATCGGGCTCTCTGCTCAGCAGGGAGCCTGCTTCCCTTCCTCTCTCTCTGCCTGCCTCTCTTCCTACTTGTGATCTCTGTCTATCAAATAAATAAAATCTTAAAAAAAAAAAAATTTCCATTTATTCTGTATTTTGGGAAGGATTTGTTAAAATTATCTTCCCATTCTATTGAATTTAACTTAAATAATCTTAAAATTATAAACATTATTTGACTTTGATATGGAACTGTACATGATTACGTTCGTATTTGTGGTTCAGCAATTCAAATAAAAGGTTAGTGATCCCTTGTACTTATTCTGAGGCTATTTTGCTTTTTAAGATAACCTTTCTCTAAAGAGGTTGAGGCAAAATTTCTTAAGTCCTTATTTGTAGTATTGGCAATCCCTGCTAAAGTGTAAGTAATTAACATTTTGAATGAAGTGGATTATTTTTTATTCTAATGCATATATATTCCAATATCTTATTTTGAAAAACATCAAGCCCCCGGAAAGGTAGAACGAGTAGAATGATAAACTCCTATTTATTAATATTTATTTTGGTCACATTTTAGATAAAAAGGAGGAAAAAGCCCACTTCTAGTCTTACCACTCTAATTAGCCACTATCAATGTTATGTACACAGTTTATTTCCTTTGCCACTGAACGAATTTCTCATTTGCTTCAATTTTTTTTTTAAGATTAAAAAAATTTTTTTAATTTATTTGACAGACAGAGATCACAAGTAGGCAGAGAGGCAGCCAGAGAGAGAGGGGGAAGCAGGCTCCCCGCTGAGCAGAGAGCCCAATGTGGGGCTCGATCCCAGGACCCCGAGACCATGACCCGAGCTGAAGGCAGAGGCTTAACCCATTGAGCCACCCAGGCACCCCAATCATTTGCTTCAATTTTTTTAATGCAGGTATAATTTACAATAGAGAAATGCAGAGATTTTTGTTATAGTTTGTTTTGGCAGATGCATACACACTCCTGTAACACATATTTCCATAAAGATGGAGATCATATCCATCACCTCAGACAGTTCTCACACACCCTTCCCAGTCACGCTCATCTCCTCCAGAGGCCATCTATTCTGATTTCTTTCACTTTGGAGGGAGTAGCTTTCCCTGTTCTTGATGATGTTGTGTATATCAGTATATCTTCCCTTTTTATTATTGTAATATTCCATTGTATGAATATAATAAACTATCCATTGTTCTGTTGATGGAATTTAGGTGAATATAGTTTTGAGCTGTTATGAATAAAGCTGTTGTGAACATTTTTTTTTAAAAGATTTTATTTATTTAACAGAGAGAGAGAGTGATCACAAGTAGGCAGAGAGGCAGGCAGAGAGAGAGGGGGAAGCAGGCTCCCCGCCGAGCAGAGAGCCCAATGTGGGGCTCGATTCCAGGACCCTGAGATCATGACCTGAGCTGAAGTCAGAGGCTTAACCTACTGAGCCACCCAGGCGCCCCTGTTGTGAACATTCTTATACACGTCTTTTTGTGTCCTAGAGTTTGAGTCCCTATTTGAGTGTGTGGAGACAAATAAACAGTGGAGCATGTGTAATATGAGTCTCTGTTAAGTGTCTGGAAAAAAAAATAAATCAGGGTAAAGAACTAGAACCTCATTGGCGATGATCTTTCTTTCTTTCTTTCTTTTTTTTTTTTTGGCAAAGATCTTTCTGATTGGAAAATGTTTTTAGCGTGACTTAAAAAGAAGCATGCAAGTAAACTAGATACATGATTAGGGCATAGATGGGTATTTCCAAGTAGAGAGCAGAAAATGCAGCATTCCTGAGGTGGAAGTGTGCTTGGCATTTTCCTACATGGGTGAAAAAGACAGAGTTAGGTCAAAGAGATATTGGCCCCATGGTAGAAAAGTAAAAGGGAAGTCAAGGATGTGAACAGGTTGGTTTATTTTGTTTGTTTGTTTGTTTACCAGAAAAGCAGATGAATGGATTGACCATCCCAGAGTTGCCAGCTGCTGTAATCATTGCATCAGGTTTACTCAGTTGTTACCTGTTGCAGTACCTTGCTTAGTCCATTGCATTTATTATCTTTTTAAATCCTCACAACAGTCCTGTATGAGGTGTTGGTATTTATCCTCATTTTACAGGTGAGAGAATTAAAGCACTAATTGATTAAATACATTGGCCTTTGTCAATAATTTTATTTTATTTTTTCAGGAGAGAAGTTGATCCTAATTTTCTGACAGTAGCCAAGGCCAAGGGTAGCAAAGGAAAGAATTCAGACTCTCTTTCAGGTTCACATGTGGCATTCAATACCACACCAACTTGCACAAGTTATTAAGCCTCGTTAATATCAGTTTAATCCCCTGTCAAATGGATTGTTTGTGCTGTGTGCTTGTTAAGGTCTGATGCGTCTAAACTGTGAAGGAACCACAAGGGCCACATCATCAAGGTGAAATATGATGCCAATCAGTGTTAAGGGAGACTTCACATTTTAACTAATGGGGGAACGTAATAAGGCTAGCAGTAATGAAACAAATGTCTTTAATATATTAAGCTTTTTGAAACTGTGGAGGCTAAAATGTATATACACATTTTGGATATTTGAGTCAAATGGCAAAGATCTCTTTGGTGGTCATATTTAGATAAAACTGTTCAAGGCATTATGATTTCTGTCCTGTTTCTCCCTGTGGTTGGTTGATAAATATGAGGATTACCCAGTTTATAATGGGGATTATTTTGTAACATAAAGAGAGAATTTTTAAAGAAAATTTTGTAAGAAAATAGAGCTTTTTAGTGGGAAAAGATCCCGACAGAATCTAAAATTATTATACAATAAAATTTGCCTATGACAATGGAATCATAGTTTCTAGCTAAATTTTAGATCTGTAAAATGTTACTACAACTTGAGGCTCACATTGAGAGAATTTATAAGGAAAACTGGACATGACAAACTGGTTGAATTAAATCCTTTCTTTTTCTTTTCTTTTTTTAAAAAGATTTTATTTATTCATTTGACAAAGAGAGGGATAGCATAAGCAAGGGGAGCAGCATAGGGAGAGGGAGAAGCACACTCCCTGCTCAGGGTCTCAGTCCCAGGACCCTGGGATCATGACCTGAGCTGAAGGAGGACGCTTAATGAACTGAGGCACCCAGGCACCCCAAATTAAATCTTTTCTAAAAGAAAATTATTTCAGCAAAATAAAAAATGGGGTGGAAGGCTTGTAAATGGTTTAATTAACTGATAAGATGAATTAAATTGTTTAGTGAGATTTTCTACAAAATACTTTCTCAGTTAAATTTTGTTAGTATTAGCATACTTTAAATCTTTATATTTAAGAGATCATTCTCCACATCAAAAGAGTAGAGTTGGAATATTTCACTATGAGTTGGATTTGTATTTGCGTCTGGATCTGCTTTTGGATATTCACAGAAGTGGTTTCTATTTGATGTCTTAAAATCTTTAAGACTGATTTATGAGCTTAAACTCTGGTTCAAATGAGTTTAATACTGGTCTGTATGGTGGGGGATATTATTTAACATTTTCTGACATGTAAACTGTCTTAAATTTTGTTGAGGAAAAGAGTTGTAACTTGGGGGCAAGCCCATTTTCATTACTGTAATTGTGCGATTTATTAGGATTTTAAGCTTTTTATAAATGTTTTAGTGTTATAGGACAGAATTAAAAGGATTTAGAATAAAAGGAGTTTAACAAAAGGACTTTGCAACAGGATTGCAGTAGTTTTTATATTTGATGGATTTGGCTAGCCGCTTTTCATTTCAATCATAATGCTACATTCTGTTAAATGCTGTAGAACAGGTGTGTGTAACGTCATTCTCTCTATTGTACATGCAAATAAACACAATTTTATATATAAAAAGTTAATCCTCTACAATTTGGAGGATTACATTATGGGAGGGTGGTGACTCCATTAGGCATCATGGAGAGTACATGCTCCTATTTCTACTGCATGAAAAATCAGGTTAATAGCTACAGTGTTCATGAGATTGTAGAATTTTTATACTAACACTTCAAAAATATTCAAATCTACAATACATTATTTAAAGCAGAGTTAAGGTTTTGTTACCTAGTTTTCTGACTCTGAAATTAGAATTTTTTTTTTTTTAACTGAAGAGCATGACTCAAATGAATTTGGAGGTTCCATTATTATTTGTTTGCTTATTGTTGACTCTGGTCTTTTCTGCCTGCCTGGTGTTGGTAGTAGTTATGTTGGAGGTTAAGCCATTTGCAAGTTAAGGTTTTATTTTGTGTTTAAATTTTTGCTTGACTCTCTTCGAATATCTGTGAAGAATCCAAGTCTTCAGTAATTGTTGGATGGCTGACCTTCTACTGCAAAGTCAGGAGTACTGATATAACCTGTTAGGTAGCTGAAACCAATGGGAGTTCTTCCATTCAGGTTTGAGAAACACAAAACCATCAAACCATTCTCACCAGTATTTGCATTTTAAAGACATGATGTTTCATTCATCAAAATATCAAATTGTTATGTATAATACAGGTACAAATTGTAAAGATGTTCTAGACACCAGGAAGTAGAAGTAGAATGGTTATTGTTGAAGGTGAAGGTGAAATATGTTAGGAGTGAAGAATTGGGCTTCCATAGATGAAGTTCACCTATAATTAATTTGGAACATAAATACTGTGGGCTTTGGACGAGTTAATTGTTAACTTGTACTTGATTGAAGTTATATTGTTAATTGTGAAATTTGATTTATTTGTTGAGCAGGAGTAACAGTACAAATCTATAGTAAATTAGTAATTTGTAAAGACTTAACACATTGATTGTTATAAGCTCCTAGAAAATTAAATAGTGAGAACTTTATTCATAAATACTAATTGTGTTTTTATCTTTTATCTTTATCATATTCACATGTTAGTATAGTCTGTCAAGGAATGATATAGTTAGTCTTAACCTATTTTGTATAATTATATTAACAATTTAAAAATGTCGTATTAGGTATATCATGTCACAATCGAAATGTATAACCATTAGCCTGTCTCTTCTGGATCAGTCCCCATTATTTTTGGAGTGTTCTGTTAACATGGATTCTAAACATTACAGCTACTTTTTATCAGCCAGTGAAAAAATGAGACATTGTTAATGGCATGCTGAAGTCCCCTGGCTACCTCTTCTAAATATCTTTATTCTAATCCCCTAAAAGGTATATCCCAATTTTTGAAATTGATGTTTATGAGGTTAGTGTGTAATGTAACTGAATATCTGTATGTGTATGTATGCACATCAATGTGCATGCTTGCACTGGTGTACCCATATATGTGCACAACTTATTTCTACCTTTTTCAAAATTTTTAGTTGTAGTAAAAATCATGTGAAGTTTACCATCTTTAGATCACCATTTGGTTCAGTAGTGTTTAGTACGTACATAGATCTCTAGAACTTTTTCAACTTGTGAAATAGAATCTCTGTATCCGTTGTGTAACAGCTCTCCATCTCTCCCTGGCCCAGGCCCAGCCCACGGTAACCACATTCGACTTTCTGTTTCTATGAGTTTAACTACTTTAGATGCTTCGTGTAAGTAGAGTAATGGAGTTGTTTTTTGTGACCGGCATATTTCACTTAGCATAATGTCCTCAAGATTTATCCATATGTAGCATATAACAGGATTTTCTTCTTTTTAAAAGCTGGATAATATTTCATTGTGTGTATATAGCACATTTTCATTATCCATTCAATCCATTGATGGACCTTTGGGTTGCTTTCACCTTTTGGTTATTGTGAATAATGCTGCAATGAACATGAGTATTTAAGAGCTTGGTACGTCTTTTTTTAAAAATTAATATTTTAGGGTGCCTGGGTGGCTCAGCGGGTTAGGCCGCTGCCTTCGGCTCAGGTCATGATCTCAGGGTCCTGGGATCGAGCCCCGCATCGGGCTCTCTGCTCAGCAGGGAGCCTGCCTTCCTCCTCTCTCTCTGCCTCTCTGCCTGCTTGTGATCTCTCTCTGTCAAGTAAATAAATAAAAATCACTATTTAAAAAAAATTAATATTTTAAGAGCAGTTTTATTTGTATAACAGAATTGGATGGAAAGCACAGAGGGTTCCTTTGTACCCCCTGCCTACCCTCCTATTCTCCCACTATCCACGTCTTTCCATGTTGACACCTAAATTGATACATGATTACCACCCAAAGTCTATAGATTATATTATAATTCCCTACTGGTGTTATATATTCTATGGGTTTTGACAAATGAGTAATGCCATATACCCATCATTGTAATATCATACAGAATAGTGTCACTGCCTTAAACATCATTTGTGCTCTATGAATTAATCTCTCCTTCCTGTAAACCTCTGATAACAACTGATCTTTTTATTGTCTCCATAGTTTTAGGTGCCTCGTTAGCGCAGTAGGTAGTGCGTCAGTCTCATATTGTCTCCGTAGTTTTGCCTTTTCCAGAATGTCATATGATGGTCACATAGTAGGTAGCTTTTTCAGGTTGACTTCTTTTACTCAGTGGCAAATTTAATTTTCCCCCATGTTTTTTTCATGGATTGATAGTTCATTTCATTTTAGTCCTGAATATATTCCATTGTCTGGATATATCACAGTTTATCCACTCACCTACTGAAGGATGTCCTAATTGCTTCTGAGTTTTGGCAACTAGAATAAAAATGCTACGAACAGGGGTGCCTGGGTGGTTCAGTTGGTTAAGCAGCTGCCTTCAACTCAGGTCATGATTCTAGGGTCCTGGGATTGAGCCCCGCATTGGGCTCTCTGCTCAGCGGCGAGTCTGCTTCTCTCTCATTCTGCCTGCTGCTCTGCTTACTTGTGTTCTCTCTCTATCTCTCTGTCAAATAAATAAATAAAATCTTTAAAAAAATGCTACAAACATGTGTGCAAGTTTTTGTGTGGACAAAGCTTTCAGTAACTTTGGGTAAATACCAAGGAGTGTGATTACTGGATTGGGTGGTATGAGTATCTTTAGTTTTGTAAGAAACTGCCAAACTGTTTTCCAATGTGGCTGTACTATTTTGCATTCCTACTAGCAAGGAATAAGAGTTCCTGTTCTCCAAATCTTTGCCAACATTTGTTATGGTCATTGTTATGGATCTTGGCCATTCTAATAGGTGTGTAGTGATATTTCGTTGTTTTAATTTTAATTTCCTTGATGACATATGATGTGAGGCATTTTTTCATATACCTGTTTGCCATCTGTATATCATCTTTGGTTAGGTGTCTGTTCAGATCTTTTTTCCATTTTTTGATTTGGGTTCTTCACTTTCTTATTGTTCAGTGTTGAGTTCTTTGTATGTTTTTAATAACTGTCCTTTATCAGATGTGTCTTTTGCAAAGATGTCTCCTGACTGTGGCTTGTTTTCTCATTCTTTTATATACATACCTTTTTAAAAAAAAGATTTTATTTATTTATTTGGCAGAGAGAGAGAGATCACAAGTAGGCAGAGAGGCAGGCAGGGGTCAGGGAAGCAGACTCCCTGTTGAGCGGAGAGCCTGATGCAGGGCTGGATCCCTGGACCTTGGGATCATGACTTGAGCTGAAGACAGCCGCTTAACCGACTTAACCACCCAGGCGCCCTGATATACATACCTTTTTTTTTTTAATTTTTAATTTTTTATAAACATATATTTTTATCCCCAGGGGTACAGGTCTGTGAATCGCCAGGTTTACACACTTCACAGCACTCACCATAGCACATACCCTCCCCAATGTCCATAACCCCACCCCCTTCTCCCAACCCCCCTCCCCCCAGCAACCCTCAGTTTGTTTTGTGAGATTAAGAGTCACTTATGGTTTGTCTCCCTCCCAATCCCATCTTGTTTCATTTATTCTTCTCCTACCCCCTTAACCCCCCATGTTGCATCTCCACTTCCTCCTATCAGGGAGATCATATGATAGTTGTCTTTCTCCGATTGGCTTATTTCGCTAAGCACGATACCCTCTAGTTCCATCCACGTCGTCGCAAATGGCAAGATTTCATTTCTTTTGATGGCTGCATAGTATTCCATTGTGTATATATACCACATCTTCTTTATCCATTCATCATTTGATGGACATCTAGGTTCTTTCCATAGTTTGGCTATTGTAGACATTGCTGCTATAAACATTCGGGTGCATGTGCCCCTTCGGATCACTACGTTTGTATCTTTAGGGTAAATACCCAGTAAGAGTAAAACCCAAATTTTTAATATTTATAGAAAAACATTTATAAACCAATCCTAGCAAGTTTTCTGAAATACTAGATATTTTAGGAAGTTGCAAAAATACCAGAGAGGGGTATTGCATACCCTTTACCTAGTTTTTCTTCATGGTTACCTCATATATAAGTACAGAATAATATATAAACCAAGAAACGACATTGGTGGACAATAACTAGAATTACATAACTGGAATTACACAGTATGTAAAGTTTTGAGATTGGCTTTTCCATTTAGCACGATGTTCTTGAGGTATATCCAAGTTTAACATATGAACAGTTCTACTTGTGTATTGATTAGTATTACATGGTATAGAGATATTCATCTGTTGTATGACATCTAGGATGATTTCCCTTTCAGGCTGTTTTGAATAAAAGTCCTGTAAAACTTTGTGTACTGGTTTGTGTGGACATAATTTTTTAGTTCTTTGGGATAAATGCCCAGTACTGTGATTGCTGGGATGTATGGGAAGTATAAGTTATTGTTACTCTTTTTTTTTTTTTTAAAGATTATTTATTTATTTGAGTGAGAGAGAAAGAGTGAGTGGGGAGGAGGGGCAAAGGGAGAGGAAGAAGCCAACTCCCTGCTGAGCAGGAAGCCCAATGCAGGGCTCCATCCCAAGACCTGGGATCATGACCTGAGCCAAAGGCAGACACTTAACCATCTGAGCCACCCAGGTGCCTCTTTTGCTGTTTTTAAAGAAAACATCAAACTTTTTTCAAGAGGGTTTGTACTATTTTTCATTTCCAAGAATGCACGAAAGATTTAGTTTCTTTGCGTCTTCACCAATCCTTGTTATTACCATGATTTTCTGTTTTAGTTATTCTAATCGCTTTGTAATTTTATGTCATTTTGGTCTTAATTTCAATTTTCTTGATGGCTGATAATGTTGAGAATCTTTTCCTTGTTTTATTTGCCATCCGTATCTTCTTTCCAGTGTAATATCTTTTTATTTCTTTTGCCTAGTTTCTAATTGGATTGTATTTTTTTTTCAGTGTTGAGTTTGAGTTTGTATTTTGTGGGTATGAGTTTTTTTGTCAGACATGGATTTTCTAAGTATTTTTTTCCCCAATGTGTAGCTTGTTTTTGTTTTCTTATTAATTTTTTTGCTTGTTTTTAAGAATTTTAATTCCAGTTTATTGATTTTTTTTTTTTTGGTCCTATGCATCATACTTTTTGATGCTGTGTATGTCTGAGAACTCTTCACCAAACCCTAAGTCCTGCAGATTTTCTTCTGAAAGTTACATAGTTTTACATATAATTCTGTGATCTTTTTTGAGTTAATTTTGGATAAAGGTCCAGTTTGAGGTCCAGTTTTATTTTTTTCCTGTGCATGTCCAGTTGCTCCAGGACTACTTGTTGAAAAGACTATTCTTCTCTGTTTAATTGCTATTATACCTTTATAAAAATTAGTTGGCCATATTTGTGTGGGTCTGTTTGTACTCTTCTGTTTCCTTAATCTGTGTATCATATCAATTATATGTTTCCATGTATTTGGATTATCTTTTATTTCTTTTATCAGCATTTTGCAGTTTTCAGTATATAAATCCTACATTGTTTTGTTAGATTTATTCATTAATTTCCTTTGAGCAATTATAAATGTTACTTTACTTTTTAAAAAAAGTTTGATTCCAGTTGGTGTAATAACAGTGTAATGTTAATTTCAGGTGTACAAATTGTTATTGTACAGTTAATCTCATTACTAGTTAATCCATTACTAGTATATAGAAATATATTTGATTTGGGGGGAATCTGGGTGGCTCAGTCAGTTAGGCATCTGCCTTCAGCTCAAATTATGATCTCAGGGTTCTGGGATCAGGCCTCTTGTCTTTGGCTCCCCTGCTCAGTGGAGAGTCTGCTTCTCCCTCTCCCTCTGCCTCTCCCCACCCCCTCCTCCTATTCTCTCTCTCTCTTTCTCAAATAAATAAATAAAATCTTAAAAAAAAAAAAAAGGAAACACATTTGATTTTTGTTTGTTGATCTTGTCTCCTGTGACCTTGCTGGATTAACTCACTTATTAGCGTTAGGTTTTTGTTGTTGTTGTTGTTTGTTTGTTTGTTTTTGTGGTTGTTGATTCTGTGTATTAGTCATGTTATCAGCACCCAAGGATTTTATTTCTACCTTTCTTATCTGCATGCCTTTTTTCTTTCTTTCTTGTCTTATTGCTTTGGCTAGAACTTCCAATTGTATGTTAAATAGCAGTGATGAGAGTGGATAGTCTTGCCTTGTTCTTCACCTCAGGGGGAAGGCATTTAGTCTATATGGTGTTAGCTGTAGGGTTTTGTGGTATTATTAATACCTAAAGCAGCCATTGGAGTTCTTGATTCTGTAAATAGCCTGTTTTTTTCTCCGTGGAGGCTTGTAGAAACTTCTTGTTATCACTATCATGAAATGATGCACATTGATGTTGTTTCTTGAATCTATTGTTCCAGACCTTCAGAGAGCTTATAAAGTCATTCTTTTGTTCTGGGGGAAAAGTTTTGGAATATTTCATAGATGATTTCTTCATCTCTGTTTTCTCTCTCTCTCTCTCTCTTCTTCTCCTTTTTTTTTTTTTTTCCTTTTCTCTTCTCCTATCTATAAATTGGACTTTTGACCAGAATTTGACTTTGGACTGTTCCTTTAACATTTTATGTGTATGTGTGTGTATATTAATGCTGTTTTCCTCTAGTTTTTACATTTTTGCTGAGAAATTTTTCTCAATTTTACCTTTGTCCCTTGTGTTGAGTTTATTAAATAATCTATCTTGGTTTTTTTTAATTTCTAGGAGCTCCTTTTATTCTCCAAGAGTCCATTTTTCATTGCATTCTTATATTATTCCATGACTACAATATCTTCTCTTGTATCTTATAAATTATTAGTGAAGTGATTATATATATATAGATATATATGTAATTTTTGATGTCTTTCTTCCTGTCTAGAGTTAGACACTTGCAGATGATTGTTTTCATTGTCTGCACATATTTGTGAGTGGCAAACTAAAAACCTGGTCAAAAGTTCTGTGTTGAGTTTGTCAATTTTTAATTTACTCTTTGGTGCTTTGGTTGTACTCTTTGTTGGAGCTTTCTGATTGACAGTGTCTTTTGGTCTTTCTTCATGGACTGACTTGTTAAATTCTCCAGAGAAAGCTCAGAAGCTCTTTTACAATCTCCTAATTGTATAAGGATAAATCTCAGGTGTACCCAACATAATCAGGTATCAAATTGTTTAAGTCTCAGATCCCCCCCCCCCCATGACGAGCTTGAACTTTTACTTAGGGCTGCTAAGTTAGTCATCAATTATCTGTTTCCAAAATTTGTGGGCATCATTATATAGTTTTCAACCCTGTTTGATTTAGTGTACTCTAACTGGAATTTTCAGAAGGGATAAAATGAAATGCAGGTCTTCAGTCTACCAGCTTGTCTCAGAAGATGAAACCATTTACTTGTCTCTTCTGGAATTTGTCTCCTTATTTAAAAACAAAGCAAAATTTCGGGAGGAATTAATATATTTGTATGGTTTGAAAACTAGAACATACAAAGTATATGGACAGTGAAAGCTTTTTTCCCTATTTTTGTTCCCTGTCTTTTGCATTTTCCATTTTCCCTCCCATAGATCACCATTAGTTAGGATTTTTTATGTATCCTTAGAGAGTGTGTGTAGGTTTGTATATATGCAAATAAGTCTTTCTTTCTCCATGTTATACAAAAGATGGGATAGTATTCTGTATTTTTCTATTTGTGTGTGTGTGTGTGTGTGTGTGTATATATATGTTTCCACTTTATATTTTAGCTTTCATTTAATATTTCCATGGAGTATACATTTGGTTTTTTTACAGCTATGGGAAATACTTCATTATATATTTGGAACTTAGTAGTCTTCTGCTGTTACAAACAATGCTATAGTGAATAACTTTGTATTCAAATTATTTTCCTCATGGCTAATTATATATGTAGGGTGAAGTCTTAGCAGTGATATTTCTCTGTTAAAGGCTATTTGCATTTAGAATTTTGATTGATATGGCCAGAGAATTTTACAGGACTTTTGGATTTTTTTGAGGTCTTATGTGAAGGTCAATGTAAATTAGTAGAATTAAAAGTTTTTTAATGGAAAGTTTCTAACTTACTTAGAAGTAGTAAAAATAGTATAACAATCTTTAAGAACCTATTACCCATCATTTTATGGCTACTTTTAATTCATTAGCATCTATTCTCTTTCATCCAAAATATTATGAACTATCCCCTTCCAGATACTGTACCAGCCTCTTGGTTAATATTTTATTATTTATTTCCAAAAGATAAAGGATCTTAAAATTATAACCATAGTACCATTTTCACTTCTTCAAAATTAGCAAATTTCAATATAATTTTTCAATATAGTTTTACATGGAATTTCTCTCATGTGTGAGGTTGAGCACCTTTTTATGTGGTTCTGAGCCTTTTTGTATTTCCTGACTATTCTTCTGCTTTTGCTGCTATTTTACATTGGTTTTATATCCAGTAATATTGTTGAGTTCAATTATTGTCATTATCCTGTCTAGGGCTTTCACTGTAGGGTTAAATAGGAACAGTTAATTGGGTATCCTTGTGTTATTACTCATTTTCATGGGAATGATCTAAAGCATTATCTATGATTTTGTTATACAATATTTTGTAAATAATCATTGGGAAAAGAAAACTTATTTTTGTTGTTTTCTTTTGTTCTTATCATGACTAGGTGTAGAATCAAATGCTTTTTTGGCATTTGTTGAAATGCTAATATAATGAATTACTTTAATAGGTTTTGTAATGTGAAATTATTACTTGGGTAATCCAACTTTGTTATGAGATTTTATTTTTTTTCTAATATATTGCTATCCAGTTTACTATTTTTAAAAGGATTTTTGCATTTATGTATATTGATAATGGCCTATAATTTTATAATTTTTCTGTCCTTACCGCCCTTTAATTACTTTTGACATGAAAGTTATACTAGTCTTAGGTAATTAATTGGTGGAGTTCAGGGTGGTTTTTGATCTCATGTAGCGTGTGTATAAGATTGAAGTTGGTGCCAACTTTTTAAAAAAGATATTTTAAATGCTGTTTCAATTTTAAAAATAGTTATAGGTTTATTTATAGCTGTTTTATTTTTGTTCAATCAAGTGTATTATGTCAATTTGTCATGAATGTTTTGCTATCTTTTTAGCTGCCTGTATTTTGAGAGCATGAAAATAATGGAAAGTGTAAAAGAATCCTTCTCAAAGTTTTATTTTACCTTTTATTTTATATTCCTTTTCAGGTACTCAAAAGTGTGACAACTTTGCTGAAAAAAGGCCCCTCCTTGGTGTTTGTAAGAGCACTGGATCTTCTGGGTAAGGAAATTAAAAAATTCTTTGAACCACAATTAAAAATTTGTATTGTTATTTCAGAGGGTGAATTTTGGTATCTTAAAATCCTTGTTACTGTAAGACAATGCTCTTACAAGAAAGAAGAGAAAAGAATTAAAAGCATATTTAGGGTTTCCTGTGGCTCCGGTCTTGTGATTTCTGTTTATTGTTTTCTCATATGCAGGGTGATAGCAGGAGACAAAAGAAGACAAGCAATAGATCAGAATTCAGTCTTGAAATAAAAGATTAGCATCATTAAGTTTTTTTTTTTTTAAGTTTATGTGTTTTTTATCATAGTAACTTTTATGGAGACCAAACTAAAATCTTGGGAGCCTTGAAACTGTTCTGAATGTTGAATGTGCTGCAGTACCCACACACAGATCCTTTTGGAAAGGATGACAGCCTTTATTGAGTATTTGAGTAAATTCTCTGTTGAATCATTGACTAACCACTGAGCTACATAGACTTGGGGCAACCCAAGAAAACCAGGCTTTAAAATAATAAGAATTAAAGAAAAGTAAAACTGAGCAGAGATATTAGTAACTACACATTGTAGAGGGAGACAGATTTACAGAGTTGTTATACTGTATTATATTTATATAATTTTAATGTTGAGTTTTCAACATAAAGTTAGGACACATTCCAAGAAACAAGAAAGTCTGTCACGTTGAGGAAAAAAAGTGAGGCAGTAGGAACTGTTCTGCTAGTCTCTGAATGTTAAATTTTACAGATAAGGATTTAAAATATGTTCTAAGAAGTAAATGAGTCGTGCTTCTAAAATTAAAGAAAGTGTGGTAACAGTGACTCAACAAATAGAGCACCTCAATAAGGAGTTAGAAATTAAGAAAACGTAACGGAAATTCTGGAGTTGAAAAGAGCGAAAAGTGAAGTGATTCACTAGAGGGGCTCAGTACATGAGAGCACAAGAATTAGGGAACTGATGTGTTTACAGAGGAGCTGAACAAGAGTGGGAGCTACAAAGAGGGTTAGCCGCTATGGTAAAGCCGCTTTGTTGACTTCTGTTTTCCTGATGTTTAGCCCTCTGTAGTTCAGGGGCATGTAGACCTGTGGAAACTCCATGAAAAGATGTGTTCGTGGAAGGCATTCATCTACCTGCTGAGTTGGGTTTGCTTTTTTTGAAAGGTTTTCTACTCCTTATCAACCCTGCTAACGTTAGTATGATGAAGGAGATTGCTTTTGTTTTTACAAGATTCATTTATTGAGGTATCACTTTATAAAAAAATAAGGCAAAAAGGAAGGGTAACGTGATTATATGCAGTTGGTGATGGGATCATTTGTTGAGGGATGCATTTAATGGTATGGGGGTCATATTAGTTAGGGTTTCCAAAGAAACAAAACCAGTATGATGTGGGGTATATATGTGTGTAGTTGTATGGAGAGAGAGAGAGAGAGGGAGAGGGAGGTTGAGATTGAGATTTTAAGAAATTGGCTCACATGACTGTGAAGACTGGCAAGTCCAAATCTAGACACTGAGGGAAGAGTTGCAGTCCCAGTCCAAAGATGGAATTGTCTCTTCCTCCAAGGAGGTCAGTAGTTTTTCCTGTTAAGGCTTTCAACTGATTGGATGAGGCACACTCAGATTATAGAACATAATCTGCTTAACTCAAACTTTACCGATTTAAATATTAATCTTATGTAAAAACTACTTTCTCAGAAACATCTACAATAATATTTGACCAAATCTGGTTATTGTGGCCTAGTCCTATTGACATATAAAATTAATCACCATAGGGACAGTGAATTTAGTCCTAATTACAATAGCATTTGCCTATTACAAAAAGTCTGTTGTAGATATTTATTTTCCTCCTCTCGTTTCTGCTCCTGAAATTATTTCATAGTAGAGGAATCATTCTAGTAAGAGACTTTTATATGTTTGTATCATTTGCTGTGTTGTTTTAAGAGTGATTATTGATGAATAAATGTAAAGATACTTTTGAATTAAGTTCATAAGTCATTTCATGGACCGTAACTTCGAGCATGATATATCCTGTTGTTACTGGATATAAGCTCTCTCTTGCCTGTATGCTGTTATTTTCTCTCTTGTTTTATACCTTTCTTTCCAATGGAAGACAATGGCAGGAAATACCCGTTTTGTTTTCACTTATTTATTTGCTGATCTGATTACAATAAACAACTGTTGTGTGTAATATCTTTGTCAGAATGTTTATAGTCTCAAGAAGGACATTTCATGTAGGATTGTGTTTCTTTTTTTTTTAAGATTTTATTTATTTATTTGACAGACAGAGATCATAAGTAGGCCGAGAGGCAGGCAGAGAGAGAGAGAGAGGAGGAAGCAAGCTCTCTGCGGAGTAGAGTGCCCCATGTGGGGCTCGATCCTAGGACCCTGGGATCATGACCCGAGCCGAAGGCAGAGGCTTTAACCCGCTGAGCCACCCAGGCGCCCCAGGATTGTGTTTCTTGCAAGTGTTATGATTGTTGGTGAATACAATTTTCTCTAATCTGAGCCAGTGCTGTGTGTGTGTGTGTGTGTGTGTGTGTGTGTGTGTGTATTTATATATTAAAGATTTTATTTATTTATTTGACAGAGAGAGATACAGTGAGAGAGGGAACACAAGCAGGGGAGTGGGAGAGGGAGAAGCAGGCTTCACGCAGAGCAGGGAGCCTGATGCGGGGTTCCATCCCAGGACCCTGGGATCATGACCTGAGCTGAGGGCAGACACTTAATGACTGAGCCACCCAGGCGCCAGAGTATGTGTATGTTTTAAGAGTTATTCTAAGTGGGCAGTACCTAGCAGATGGTGATATTGAATAGACTAGACACTTTTTAATAACTCCAAAGCTGAATATAATAACAGAGAAATCTAGTTATAGGTCAATTCTTTTAGAATCTGTTTCCCAGATTCTGGGATTTTAAAAAAGTTATAACCCAAAATTTTTATGAGGCATATGCTTATTGACTGTGCTAATATAGCACTGGGGAATGGAAAGCAAATGTTGAATGCCTACTATGTATCAGGTCTATTAAATATTTTCCACTATGTAACATCATTTAATCATAAAACAAGCCTCTGAAAGAGATTGTATTATCCTCATTTTATACATGAGGAAACTAAAATTAAGTGAGGTTCAGTCACAGTTAGTTGTGGACCTAGGTCTTTGCCCATTTTCCAAGTCTGTAGATGGAACATGCCTTTGCATTTAGGGTACTCTAACTTCTTGTTCGTGTATTAAACTTACTTTCCTGTTTTCTGGGCATTTATTTTTAGAGTTAATAAAGAATTATTTTAAAATGTAGCAAGTAAGTTATATTTACACACTTATTTAAACAGTAACTTCTTAGGAGACTTTTTGTTTTGTGTATATTTTGTCTCAGTATTTCTGTAGAAATGGAATATACTTTTGTTGTTGATTTTACTTTTATTGTTTTAAGCAGTGTGATGCACACTGTTTTGCAGCTACTTAGCTGCAATTTTTCAGAGTGTGAAGGGACCTCCCTGATTGTTTCTTCTTCATGTGAACACAATGTTTAGTAAACACAAAGGAAATCTCCTTTGCATGATAGCAGTAATATACAAAGGACACCAGCATTGGGAAATAGAATTAGTTAATTTAAGAAACACTTAAAAATTGTTTTTGTTTTTTTTCTATTATGCACTACAGTATTGTATAACCTTCTAGAAGGGGTAGATGGGCATAAGGGACTTATTTTTCATTAATCAGCGAAATGCTTCCTTAACTGATGTTCTCTAAGTCCTTTGACACATAGTAAGATGAACTCCAGAGAGCTCCTGTGTCTTTCTTTTAGACTCCAGTAATATGAATAATGGACAGCCCTTTCTTCCTTGCCCCCCTCAGTGAACCTGTGGATGTGCATAATGGCTGTGCCCAGAATGAACAAGCACACAGCCATGACACCCGTATTGGGCAGAATCTTGAACCATATTGTATTGCAGTTGCCAAGGCCAAGGAACGCTCTTATTTAATGAAGTTCAGTGCCAACCTTTGTAAAAAATGAAGTAATTTCAAGACAGGGCAGGTTCCCTAATAATATTCAAATAAATATCTGTTTTCATCTTAAATTTACCTTGAAAAAGAAAGTAAGTTTAATAGCTAAATAAGAATAAAGTCTTAATTTAAAAATTAAGGACTATTCATGGGGCGCCTGGGTGGCTCAGTGGGTTAAGCCGCTGCCTTCGGCTCAGGTCATGATCCCAGGGTCCTGGGATCGAGTCCCGCATCGGGCTTGCTGCTCAGCGGGAAGCCTGCTTCCCTTCCTCTCTCTCTGCCTGCCTCTCTGCCTACTTGTGATCTCTCTCTGTCAAATAAATAAATAAAAAAAATTAAGGACTATTCATTAAATATAATACAGTTAGTACACAGTATTTATTTTTTGCAGTTTTGTTGCAGAACTTGGATTGGCAGAATTCCATGGGACTGGTATTTGATAGCCACTGCCTGAAAGCAGTAGTTATTTTAGGTAGAGGTTAAGCAGTGTTTCAGTGTCCTGAAGTGTTACTGAATAGACTTTATTTCAAGTTGTGTATAAAGTAAATAAAAGTTCTGTTCATTAAAACTAGGAAGATGATTGCTTGGAGTTATAGGTATGCAGTGTTTCTTTTTGTGGTGAAATGTCACAGATGATGTTACATATGATAGCATGTATTTTGAGTTTTGACTAATTTTCATCCTGTTGTGTTCATGCGGTCTGATGAAATCACATTTTGGGCTGGTGTTACTTCTGCAGACATGAGAGATTTAAGATGTTCTTCCAGTTTTGGGTGCTTTAATATATGAGCTTTCCAAACAGTTCCTTGACCTTCTTTCAAGGACCAAGTCTTTCACTTGCCCATCTCTGGTATTTTTCACTCCTATGGGTGTTCTGCATTTTCTTCTGGCTCTCTGCTTGGCTCTGTGGCTCTCTTTCTTGTTTTCAAAGAATGGTCTTTTACATCTTTGGCATACTATTTATCAGAGCTGCCACATTGGCATAAAGGTTTTTAATGCAATGGATCAGCATAGTAGGGTATCCAGTATCATGGATTGCTCACGGGGCTCTGGACTTTATATCTAGAGTATGCCCTGTTCATCTGATTGTGGATGTAATGAAATCTTAAGGAAACAAGATGACTTTACTATTACTACTTAAGTACTTTCTCTCATATGGCTTAGAGATACACTTTATATATCTTGAAATGTTGCACTGCCTTTAGTCAACAAAAGTCACTAGCATGAATGTTAATCATGCAGCATTTACTGTATTCACTTTCTTGCTTAAAGCAAATTTTTAATTTTCCTATAGGGGGAAGGCAGAGAGCCAGAATATTACACACTTGACTTACGCTTACAAAGTTTTAAAACACATGCTGGACAAATCTGTAAACTGAGACCCACATTATTATGTAATATTTTAACCACGGAAAGCTTGAAAAATACGTTTATTTTAAAAAATAGTATCTAAACTATGGACACTCCTAAGGGGTGTGTTGTAAGGTCATATTTACAGACATTACTGTATATTTCCTTGTGATCCTGAAATTGGTACAAATCTCAAAAGGCCCACCAAAATGTTTGCATATAAGTGACCAAACCAAAGGAATGTTGGCTTAGTTTTTTAAAGAACTTCCTTACTTGCTATTATATGCTACATGTATCCCTGAAAACCTGGAAACAGATGAATACTCAAACTGAGTAATTTGAGGAAAGTTCAAGTCAAATATGTGGGAGCTGAGACTTTTTACCATTTCTAGGCAAGGAAAGAGAGCCATTAGCAGAAACTGTGAAGGGAGCCCTATCAAAAGGTTCACATACAGAAACTCTGGTGTAAGGATTTGGTTTACGTGTAATAACCTGACAGCGGAGCACTGAGGGGTATGGCAACTATATACTTTCATTTCTCTAAATGGCTCCTTCAGGCTGAACCTAGCCAGAAGCCAGAGGCTGAGTTCTGAAGGTTCTGAGAGCCCGCTGAAGCAATCCATACTGTATGGGTCAGTCTCCCATGGCAGGGAGCAGGGTACAGACAATATGGAGTGTATTGGGAGGAGCAGCACACTTCTATTCAGTAAAATTCCACACTAAAACAGAATTTATGGGGAAAACAAATATGGAGGAAATTTCTGCTGTGTTGTAATCAGAGCAATAATACTAATTAAAAGTTAGAAATTTTAAATAGAAATGTTAATACTGATTAAAAAAAACCACTAGTAATAAGGAATTTTACCAAAAAAGGAAGTGAAGATACTTTTTTGTAACGGGTGTATACAGAAGTGTCGAGACAGTTAAATTAGGGAGAAAAGAGCAAAATGGACAAAGACAGTATAGAAACAAGTTCTAAGTACATTGTATGCCTAAGCATGCCTTAATACATGGTCAGACTGAGCCATAAAGAACCTGGTTTCTCCTGGTTTTCTCTGTTCAGTTGAGCTAGAGTACTTTGTATTCAATTGCTGTTAGGTTGTAGCACAAAAAATTAAAATGCTGTCAATTTCATTTATTAACACAGCTTCCTGATATACTGACATAATCCCCATTTAGAATCATAAATAATACCAAAAAACTTGTATGAACATGCTTTTAATGGCTTTATTGAAGTATAATTGGCATAAAATAAGCTATATATAAAGTGTACAGTTTTGTGTTTGACATATGTATACACCTATGGAAACCATCACCCCCAAAATATTCCTTGTGTTCCTTTATAACTCTTCCCTCTCAGCTCCTTTTCTTTAGATGACTAGTGATCACAATAGGTTAGTTTGCATTTTCTATGATGTTTATGTAAATGGAATCATATAGCATCTTTGGTCAGGCTTCTGTTATGTAGCATATTTATTTTGAGATTCATCCATGTTGTTGCATTTATCAATAATTTATTTTTATTGTTGACTAGTATCATATCATGAATATTGATTACCCATTCACCTGTTGATGGATATTTCAGTTGTTTTGTAGACTTTGGCTTTTACAAATAGTGCTGCTATGAACATAATTTTCAAGTATTTGTATAAACATATGCTTTTTTTCCCCTTTGGGACCAATACCTGTGAGTAGAGTGGCTGAATCACATGTTAGGCGTATGTTTTTCAAAATGGTTATCTTATTTTTACAGTCCTACCAGCAGTGTATGAGATTTCTAGTTCTACTTCCTCACCAACAGTTGGCTTTTTATCAGTCTTTTTAATTTTAGCCATTGTAAGAAATACGTAATGGTCTTTCATTATGATTTCACTTTGTACATTACCAATTTTTAAAAAGTGTTTATTTATTTTAGAGAGAGAGAGAGTGGGGAAAGAGGCAGAGAGAGAGAGGGAGAGAGAGAATAGCAAGCATACTCCCCACTGAGCATGAAGCCTGATGCAGGGCTCGATCTCAGGACTCTGAGATCGTGACCTAAGCTGAAATTGAGAGTCAGAAGCTTAACCTACTGAGCCACCCAGGCGTTCATTGTACATTACCAGTTTTTGAAAAAAAAAATTCTCAATCTTCTAAACTCAAAATGGATGAAAGATCTCAATGTGAGACAGGAATCCATCAAAATTCTAGAGGAAAACATAGGCAGTAATCTCTTTGACATTGGCTATAGTAACTTCTTTCAAGATACGTCTCCAAAGGCAAGGGAAACAAAAGCAAAAATGAACTTTTGGGATTTCATCAAGATAATAAGCTTCTGCACAGCAAAGGAAATAGTCACAAAACTAAGAGGCAGCACACGGAATGGGAGAAGATATTTCAAATGACATTACAGAGAAAAGGCTGATATCCAAGATCTATAAAGAACTTCTTTAACTCAACACTCAAAAAACTAATAACCCAGTCAAAAAACGGGCAGAAGACATGGACAGACACTTCTCCAAAAAAGACATGCAAATGAGACACATGAGAAACAGACACATGAGAAAATGCTCAGCTTCACTAGTCATCAGGGAAATGCAAATCAAAAGCACTATGAAATATCACCTTACATCAGTTAGAGTGGCAAAAATTAACAAATCAGGAAACAACAAATGTCGGTGAGGATTTGAAGAAAGGGTAACCTTCTTACACTGTTGGTGGGAATGCAACCTTGTACAGCCACTATGGAAAACAGTATTGAGGTTCCTTGATACTAAGAATAGATCTACCCTATGACCCAGTAATTGTACTACTAGTTATTTACCCCAAAGATACATACTTAGTGAAAAGAAGGGGCATGTGTACCCCAATGTTCATAGCAGCAACATCCACAATAGCCAAACTGTGAAAGGAGCGGAGATGCCCTTCAACAGATGAATGGATAAAGATGTGGTTCATATACACAATGGAATAATATTCAGCCATCAGAAACAATGAGTACCCACCATTTGCATCGACATGGATGGACTGGAGGGGATTATGTTAAGTGAAGTAAGCCAAGCAGAGAAATACAATTATCATATGGTTTTACTTATGAGTGAGACCATAACTTCACTTATGAGTGAAACCACTTTTAAGTTTCACTTAAAAGTTTCATTTGTGGAACATAAGCACTAGCATCAAGGACCATAGGGGAAGGGAGGGAAATCCAAAGGGAGAAGTCAGAGAGGGAGATGAACCATGAGAGACTATGGACCTGGAGAAACAATCTGGGGGTTTCAGAGGGGAGAGGGGGATAACAGGGTGATGGGTATTAAGGAGGGCACGTGCTGTGATGAGCACTGGGTATTATACTTAACTAATCAGTCACTGAACACTGCATCAAAACTAATTATGTACTATACAGTGACTAACTGAACATAATAAAAAAATTATTATTCTTTAAAAAATTTTTCACTCTTCAATTTAATTAACTCTTCTTTCATATCTTACTATTATTTGAGCATTCTGAGTTTGTGACTTTCTGATTCATAGTGTTGTTTCAAATCTGTAATTGCTTATTATACAAATACAAATTTGTATTGCAAATCTATAATTGCTAGATAAACATTGTATTGTAAGCAATAAGCAGTATTGATTTACTATATGTAATGGTTCTTGAAAAGCCACTTTATTTTTTTTATTTTTTAAGATTTTATTTATTTATTTGAGAGAGAATGAGTGAGAGAGAGCATGAGAGAGGAGAAGGTCAGAGGGAGAAGCAGACTCCCCAAGGAGCTGGGAGCCCGATGCGGGACTCGATCCTGGAAGTCCGGGATCATGACCTGAGCCGAAGGCAGTCGCTCAACCAACTGAGCCACCCAGGCACCCAAGCCACAACTTTATACCTTTCTTTTTCTTCTTGGTATAATGGAGCTTTTGCACAACACACAGAAATTGAATATGAATTAAGAGTAATATTTCTACATATGGTTTCAGGTGAAGCTACCACTTCAGCTTAATCAAAACAATAATTTCTAGTCAGAATATTGTATCAAATAACTTTGAAACATACACTACTGCCAATTATTACAGTAATGTTTTTCAGTGAGTGGAACTTCCAGTCACATCTCTCAATGTTCTTGTATAGGGCCTTCTCTCTTGAATCTTTCTTTCTTTTTTTTTTTTTTTCCATTCAAGATTTTATTTAAACTCAAGTTAGTTCACATGTAGTGTAGTATTAGTTTGGGGGGAGAATTTAGTGATTCACCAGTTGCTTATTACATCACCCAGTGCTTATTACATCAAATGTCCTCCTCAGTGTCCATCACTCAATTACCTCACCCCCCACCTACCTCCCCTCCAGCAACCCTCATTTGTTCCCTATATTTAAGAGTCTCTTATGGTTTTCCTCCAGAAAGGAGGAATTATTATAATTATTTCAATTGTATTATAATTACAATTATTATAATTGTTTCTTAAACTCCACATATAAGTGAAATCATATAGTATTTGCCTTTCTCTGACTGACTGACTTTACTTAGCATAATACAATCTAGTTCCATCCACCTTGTTGCAAATGGCAAGATTTCATTCTTTTCACTTGAATCTAAGCTACTTTCTGGGACTTTAACTCATTTATCAGGAAATATACCACAGTCATATGCTTGATAGATATTTGCCTGCCAGGTCCCCTATATTAAGTCACAATCACCAACATTATATGAGGGTGAAAGTCCACATGGGAAGAGACACTTAACCATTCTCACTTTCCCAACTGAGCCCAACACTGGGCCAACTGAGAAGGTGGAAAATGAGAGCGGGAGAGAATGGCAGAACCACCACCTATCCAATCCCCAGAATCCTGAGTAATTAAGTGGTTATTGGTCTAAAGCATTACGATTTCTAGTCACTTGTCATACAGCAATAGATACGTGAACCATATTAACCATTTATGTACGTACCTAGTGAGAAGGATGACTCCTGTTTACAGTCACTGCTTTTATATGTTTAGGAATAGTCTTTATTATTATTATTACTATTTTGTGAAACAGAATTTACTGTGGCTCTTGTTATGTACATGTGAGATACATCTGCCTGGGCCAGCCAGGCTCTCAGGGTTCGCACGAAAAAAGCCGAAGTACATTTGGCAGGGCCAGCTCTCCGCACCGGAAGTGGCCGCGTGGGCAGTTCAGTCCAGCTTCCGGGTTCCCAGATTCAAGGCGCCCGTCGCCGCCGCCTTTTCAGCGCGTTTGGCCTCGATTTCCCGCCAGTTCTCCTTTTTCATCCAGGACAGCGCAGCCTTCTCTTGCCAGTTCCCTGACTCCAGATCCCCCCAGTTGTCATTGCCCCACAGATCCGGTCTTGGTCTCTGCTGGGCTCCATGCCATCTCAGGTATCCTCGCTGTCCAGCCGTGTGTTCTCAGTAGGAGGCTCCGGGGGAATTGGCTCCCGCCCCGCCATGCAGGTCTGGAAACACTCTTGATTTTAGCTTTTATTTTGTCCTAATCAGTTTTTCTCTGCTGTAATTTTATTTTAATGTGGATTTTGGAGCAAGGGATTCATGAATCCCCCCAAAGGTTGGAAAAATAGTGAAGAGAATGGTGTAGATAGAAGAGAAGCAAAGGAAAACAACAACAACAACAACAACAATAACAAAACCCCACCTAAATTATTTAGCAAAAGATGGTCTTTCTTATAAAGAGGATTGAAAACGGAAATAGAATTTTATTTTATTTTTTTAAATTACGTCATGTTAGTCACCATAAAATACATCATTAGTTTTTGATGTAGTGGGGTATTTTCTTTAGAGTTAGCTAATGAATGGCTGTATATTCTAAGAAATTACATCATGTCATGAGAAGTAGTCATGGTACTTTAGAAACTTAAAATGTATGTGATATATTAAATGGGAGACAAACTGTGGGAAGTCAGTCAGGTTTCCAGCTTGTATTTTTTTTCCCCCACACATATTTCTCTTTTATGACTATGTCAGGCTTTTAAAAATTTTTTAGTATCATAGTATGAAGGAAAAGATAATTCTTTTTTTTTTTTTTTAAAGATTTTTTATTTATTTATTTGACAGAGAGATCACAAGTAGGCAGAGAGGCAGGCAGAGAGAGAGAGGAGGAAGCAGGCTTCCTGCCGAGCAGAGAGCCCGACGCGGGGCTCGATCCCAGGACTCTGAGACCACGACCCGAGCCGAAGGCAGCGGCTTAACCCACTGAGCCACCCAGGCGCCCCGGAAAAGATAATTCTCATCAAACATGCCTGATTTTAATATTGAAGGTCCACATGGAAGTAGATCACCAGAAAGGAGAATCACCTTCAAAGAAATGACTCCCTGACACCCTTCTTTATCAACAACCACTTATATACAAGTCTTTCTACTTTGACTAGTATGATAACCTTTCATTATTTTATAATTAAAGTACAATCTATATTTTCAGAGTAATGTTTATCATGTAAACTCACTTTTAGTATTTAATATCTTTTTCTGTGAAAATATGGACTGGAATAGAACACATTACAATTTTTCTCATTAAAAGTAAGGGAAATGATTTTCCATTTAATGCCCTTTCATTTAGTCATAGAGTTTTCAGGAACAAATTAAAGTCACTAAGTGAAACATGTGTGTTTGGGTAGTTATATTGTACTTGTTATAGTTTTCTATTTTGTGGGATTTAGGGACGTTATGTTCATTAAGATAAAATTCCATTTTTTCTTCTAGTAGTTTAGTGTGAATGTTATTCCTTTTTGTTCAGTATATTTTTGGCACAGGTTTAACAATTTTATAGAGGTTAGGGGCTGTGGTTTGGAGGGGTTCAAGTGCTTTATCTGTAGATTTGTATTTTTCTGTAGATTTGTATTTCTGTAGATTTGGTGTAGTATAGGTACTCTTTAATAAATGGCACCTTGGGACAATGGCTTCAGTCCTTCCTCTGGTTTTCTGATAAGCCTTTTACCTTCAGCTGCTTTTTTCCATCTTTCCTTTCCCATTAAGTTCCTGAGCACACATACCATGTGTGTTAGGATTCCTCTCTGATGCCTTCCCTCTGACTGGCATCTCTGGTCCTACACTTGTTCTCAGCCCCTTTCTTTTGATTCTTTAGCTGCCAACACTTTGATCCAACAGATCTGAGACCCGTTTTTAGTAATTCCCTGCTTACGTGAGACTCCTTGCCTCTGGGAGTAAAACCTAGGTGATTTTATCTACATTCTGCCACTAGTAGTACAATCACACTCTACTTGTTTTCCAAGTAATCCCTGCTCAGTTCTGGGCCAGTTCAGGAGAAGACTCTGCCAATTTTTGAGTATTTCTGATCCCACGGTGTAAATGTGATTTAGATTTGTTGGTTTTTCTTTTTCTTAGTTATGCTATAGTGCAATTCAGGAGCAATTTCATTTGCCCTCCTTGTTGATATATATTATTTTTTAAAGGTGTTTGGAGACAGAGTTATATGGCCATGTATGTACACACAAACACATTTGTACAAATATTTGGGTTGTATCGTTTTTATCTGCACCTTGCTTGTTTTTGCCGTTTGTTAATATTTTACCCTGTGTCTTCATTTAACAATGATTATTAGTGCTACCTCATGCACACCTCATGCATACCAAAATATCATTTTGGCTATTCTTACAGTATCTCATTTAATACATATTCCATTATTATACATATTTTAAATTATTGATCATAAATAGAAAGCTTGAAGCTTAAAATAGACCACAATGTGCTGTCACCAAATCTAAGGATCTCATGTTTAGCTTTATAAGATTTTGTGTCAGAGAATGATGGTAAGGCAAAGAAGAAAGCATTTATGAAAGGTTTCTTTCCTATATTATCTGTTTCTAAACTTCTTGAAAGCAAAAATTAGCCACAGATTTTATTAAAAGGGGACCATCTCTCCTGCCATTTTACGTCAGTGTATGTTTCATGTAGCAGTGTTGTAGATAGGTATATTTTCCAAGAGCTACATTTAATTCTTGTCATGTGGTTCTGCCTGATTTTAATAGAAGTCTTGGGGGAACAAACCCAAACCACGTTTTGAGCCTTTATTCAGAAAGTGAATATTGAAATCCCATCATTACAAGGAGTTGAGAGAATGTTACCTCCTTTTTGGATGTTTCATGTGTTACCACTTTTCTTTAGGATATGTATACTTAAGTATTGACTGACTAGAAATTCTCTTCTTGAGTTGTTCAAGCAGATTTGGCTCTGAGCAATTCAAATATGGTTGGTGCTAATTGAAATGCTAATATTGTGGATATATTATGTTAAAGTATATTAAAATTAATTTCACCTGTTTATTTCTACTTTTGTTTAATGTAGCTACTAGAATATTTAACATTATATGTGTAGCTCACTTTATGTTTTTATTGAATAGTGTTGCTGTAACCTTATTTTGGGCTACAGATAGATATTTGGATTCTTTCTGCTGACTTCTTTGTGGAAAATCATCACAGTTTCTTGTTACATGTACAGATTGATTTATTTCTTCTGAGCTGTTAGCCAGGAATATTTCTCCAATTCTTGGAAATGTAGTGTCAGGAAAGATTGCCAGAGGGTAGTGGTCTGTAATATATAGTTGAAGAAAAGAAGCCTTCAAAGCCATCCTTGACTTTCTGATATTCTGGATGACACTGAGCCTTCAGTGGCAGCATTTTTAGTGTTAATCTGACAAGAACTCTACCTGTTGTGATACTTGTGTTTAATGGATCTGGTTTTCATTTTCAGTTCTATAATTTTCTTTCTGTAAACATTTATGCTGAGGTTGGTGCTCTATAATATTCACTGATCCGCCAAGAATTCATGGAAAGAAGTGTAGGATATTGGAGACAACAAAGGTTTTGGACGCACACAGACCTAGATTTGAATTATTAGCTGCATAAACTAGTAAATTATGCAGCAGTTCTCAGGCTCAATTTCTTACTTGTTAAGTGGTGCTGATATACAACTACTGTACTTAAATAAGGTTATGTTCTCAAGTATTTAGTATAGTATCAGATCCATATTAGGTGCACCTCATATGTTTTGGGTTAGAAAGATATGAAGGGCAGCCAAGGAATACTGTACCAGGAATTTCTTCTCCTGTGTACATACATATGAAGAACAAGTGGGTGTATGTATGCATGCATATACATAGGTAATGCTTTGGGGAAGCTTTGCCTGTATGACTATTGGAGAAATGTGGCTCTGCCCAGTCTGTCTAGTACTCATGCTACAGGTTTGTCAGGCTTCATTTCAACCCTGTACTCTATGTTTCTGATGAACAGGAGACCTTTCCTTCCATTGGAAAATGGTTTTTTGTTTATATTCCCCAAAGAAACTCATGCTATATTTATATATTTATGTCTTTACTGAGGTGAAACTGAAGTACAACAAATCACATATTTGAAGTGTATTGTATGCTAAACTTTGACATATGTATACACCCATGAAAGCAGCACTCCAAAGTAATGAGCAGATCCATCACCCATGATAATTTTCTCATGGCCCTTCATATAGAATGCATCTATCGCCCTTCCCAATAGGAAGGGAGTAGAAGCAACACATTTTTATGTAGTAAGTCTCTATCATTGGGGTCTTTTTTGTGGAGAAACTTTGCTGCCATGTAGTTTAGGATGACTTTAGTATATAGTTAAAAACATAAAGGTAGGAGTTTTTAATTCAAAGTTGTTTTTTCTTCTGCTCTACATTTGAAACTAAAGCCCTTTCAAAAGAAAAGCTTTCCATCTAGGACAAGTTCATAAAACTACTAAAGGGCTTGCAGTTTCTCTGTGTAATCATTTCAAAACAAAATTTTTTCAGCCACCAAAAGGATGCAGTCTTGACATATAAATAGAAAACAGATTGAGTTTTTGGCTGATATTACTCTACTGGTTTAAATGTTGGTTCGGTCAGCTTCAGGCTTAGATTACAAGATTTGCAAATTAAAGGAAAACCAAAAGGGAAAGAACATCTGCATAGATTCTGACTTTGTGGAATTTCATACAGGCACGCTTACTCTACTTCTGGTGAAACAGGCATGTGCACAGTGCATAAGCACTAGAAAGAGATCACTGTTCTGTTGTGCTTGTCCTAAAGACAAAATTGATGATGAAAATTAAGTAATTCATTATGAAGAACCATGACAGTTTCCAAATCAAATATTATTCCATAATTTTGAGAAAAAATACTTTGTTGATGTAGCTATACGATATTTAGCCAGAATAAAATCCTGTTAAATGTCACTAGTTGTGTTACTTGATGATTTTCTTGAATCCAAGTATTGGGATTTAAGAAAGGTATTGGTTTAGTTAAGACTTAAATCTGTTTCAATCAAGGGCTATATTGATGTAATTGACAGTAAATTACTACAAACTTCAGGGAGATGTAAGGAACCCTTACTTGCTTCTGGGTGAATCATACCTTGTATGTATATGATTTAAAAATGTTTGCTATAGATTACCTGTATTGCTATTTCAAAGAAAGCTTTAATGTTTTTTCTCTTTTATTCTAACAAGGAACATGATATTCTTTTTTAAAAAGATTATTTATTTTAGTGCTAGAAAGCATGGTGGGGGAGGGCAGAGGGAGAGGGAGAGAATCCTATAGCAGACTCCCCATTGAGTGTGGAATTGGACAAGAGGGGCTTAGTCTTAAAACCCATGAGATTATAACCGGAGTTGAAACCAAGAGTCGGACACTTAACCAACTGAGCCTGCCAGGGACCCCTATATTCTTTTAATATCATTTTTTGGCTGCTCTTACAGTATCTGGGCATTCAATAGTAATCCAAGGCAATGGTTTTGAAGTGAAGGGAGTAAGAGGGGGGTGATGTTGATCCCCAGAGACACATGGCAGTGCCTGGGGACATTTTTGGTTATTACACCTTGAGGTGGGGAGGAGCTGGTCATATTTAGTGGGTAGAGTCAAAGATGCTGTTAAACATCATATTAGGTAGATCAGCCCCTGACAATAAAGAATTATCCAGCCTATGTCAATAAATCGGGCCAAGGTTGAGAAGTTCGCATCTTAGGAAACAAAAATCTACACACCAATTGAGGTGGCATTCTAGCACAGAGAGAAAAAATTAGTAAAGTAGTATAGTGACAAGAGATGTGTTAAAAATACTAGATCATGTGGTTAGATAATGTTGGACAGGGCAGTGTCATGTGTTCTTGATGGACATTTAGATAAATTTGATGTTTGGGCTATAGTGAATAGAGCTATGTGAACATTTGTGTCCACATTTGTACATTTTTTTGGTGTACATTTCTGTTTGGCATATATACCTGGGAGTTGGATTGCTAGATCATAAGTTATGTTTTGTTAGATAGTACCATGCAGTTTTCTGAAGTGTTTTACTTTCCTACTGGTAGCCCATAAGGGTTCCAGCTGCAGTACTTCTTGTGAAAACTTGACATTTGTAGTCTTCATTTTAGGCATTCTGATGGGTATACATTGGTATCACATGTGGTTTTGTTTGCATTTTACTCATAGCTAATGAATTTGAATACTTTAAGATGTATTTGTAAGCTATTTCAATGTCCTCTGAAGTGCCTGTCCAAGTCTTGCTCATTTTTCTTTTGCAGTATATGTCTCTTTCTTATTCTCTTTTTGGAGCTCTTTTAACAAGTACTCCCTGTCAGTGCTTTTATGATTGAATCACGTTTACCCCAAGGTAATGAAACTGATTCCAAAATGTACAGGGGCATCAATACAGAGGTCCAAGATTAGCCAAGACAGTTTTGAAGAACAAAATGGGTGGGGTTATACTACTTGCTATCAGCTTATGAAGCAGCAGTAAATAAGTTACATTGGCATAAGGAGAAGATTTAGTTTGGTTGAATACATAGAGAGTCCACAAACAGATTCACGTATTTTTATGAAAAAGTTGGCAGTGCAGTACAGAGAATATTCATGTATGGTTCATTTGGATATTCATATGGAAAATGAAGAATCATATTCTGTACCTTATACCATGCAAAAATCAATTTATGAGGTATTATGGACCTTAATATCAGAGAAAAAACAATAGTATTTGAAGATAAAGGAATTATCTTCATGACTTTAAGGTAGGCAGATATTCCCTAAACAGGGACTAAAATGCAAAAAATTTGTATCCTTTGTATTTTTTGGTTTCAATATTATACAGAAAATTGCTGCATTTGGTGGCATATCATGTATATATGATAGCCTGTTGTGTAATGCACTGAAAAGCTAGGATTTTATTATCCCATAAACCTTTATTTAATGTCAGTATATGGAATTATTATCTAATGAGGACAGTATAGTAGAATGTGCATCATTTCCTATGTTGATATACTGTGGATCTTATAAGATTGTCTTAAAAATGGTGATTGGAAATCTTGGATATACTTTTTCTCCATCTGTAGTCCTTTAAAAGATTTCCTTTGTTTCTTAATTTCTCTTCCAGTATCCCAATTATTGAACACCTCTAAATAGTGTTTCTTTATGTTTGAGAAGTAGATCCAAATGTAAGGGCACAAAGCAGGATACCGTTGTACAAGTCTGGTTGAAAAACTTACTTGAAAGATTGCAGAAATCCTTCCAGCTATTCAGATCGTGAGAGGGAAAAAGGAGAAATAGGAAGTCCTGAGTAGCTAGTTAACTCTGGGAGGCTTGCTAAGTGAAATGGTAGAGGAAAAAAAATTTTTTTAAATGCTTTAAAATCCTGGGCTTTGTTTTCTGTGTAGGATCATACAGAGGGCCACAGTTTTCTTGTTTATTTCTGAATGTAAAGCTGTTAGTCATAACTTAGGATATTTTGAAGGGGATTTAGAAAGAGGGAAAAACTCCTTTTGGACTACTACTTTGCTGAAAAACTTGAAAAAAAATTACAAACAACTTGAAGTATTGTTTTATGTTTAGAAACAGATTATTATTGTTTAAAAATAAACTCTCTGGCCTCAATAAGGTAGTTGTCACAATCAATATAATATCTCAGAGGCAGGATTTTTCTTTTTTTTTTTTTTTTGAAGACTTCTGAGTGTGTTATATCTTAATGTTAACTGATTTTATCCCTCGTTAGGCACAATTGTTTTAACAAGTGGTTTTTCTTGGCATTCAAGTAATTTTATTAACATCTTGTTTTTCAAACCTGGTGTCTAAAGAAGGCCCTGGCAGTTACTGTGAGATAGCTGGTATATTAATTAGCGCCTCGTGCTTGGGTGTGGGTGAATGTGCTCGTGGAGGGGAGTGCAGAGGGAGACACTCAGGAGCCAATACTCTGAGTGCCCCTTTGGAGTTACTATTAGTATTTTCTAAACCTGTAAGTGCTATAAGTGGTTTAAACATGTGGTAAACAAGTTCTATCACTTATTCAAATGTAACAGATACTGTTTCTCTCTGTGGAAAAATGAGATATAATGACTTTGTATGTTGTAAAGTAACATTTCCTCTTTCCTTTTAAACCTTGTTTCCTTAGAATCTTCTCATTTCGTTGAAAAAGTTCAAGAACACATTCTGAATGCATCTGTTTGTCAGTTTTGTCCATGCACCTTTTCTCAAACTCGGAAATAAAAGTTAAGTTTATGATGACCAGATAGCTGAGAACAGCTGCAGTGCATACTTCTGTGAGTCACTTGTCAAATGAAGCAGCAATATAGGAAAAATGGTAATGCACCCCTCCACTCTTACAGACAGAACTGCGGCTTTTGGGGCCGCTTTAAATTATTAAACACTAAACGCCGTGATGTTAATTAGAAGAGGAACAAACTCTACAAAGATAAATATGTTTTCAATATGATTCTGAGGGAGGGTACAGTAGAAACCAGTGAATAGAGAGGAAATTTATTTCTGGCAGGACTCTAGACATGGAACTGTGGCTGAACTTTTTACCCTAATTACCTCCTGCTAATGCCTGCAGCGGTCTGGAATCAAAGTGGTGCTTCGGGCCCTGGAAATTCTCTGATGTGGCAAACGTTTGTTGTGTGAGGAGGGTTTCTTAAGAAAAAGGAGAATATTGTGACAGGATTTTAAAAAAATTTCTCAGTTACCACCCACCTCACTTGTTGCCTACAAAAATAGAGTAATTGTTTGCATCTGTGTGTGCTTTTTTCCCCTCTAAGAAATAACTGTTATAAATCAATGTGACATAGATCCAGTGAACTGAGGCTTGCCTGAGGTAGGGTTTTTTTTTTTTTTTTTTAAAGTTTCTCCTTTATTTTAAAATCTAGGTTCAAATGTAAAAAAGTTATTTTTTTTAGAAGTTATTTTTGATAAGTGAGAAAAAACATTCTGCACATTTAAAAAGAGAATTTGGGTCTTTAAAGTATTTTTTCAAAGTGAAGTCTAACCACTTTCTTAGCATTGAACTGATAACTATTAAATTGCTTAATCCTAGAAGTTGAAATGGGAATTTCCAGTTTCTCTTTTTAACTCTCCATCTGACTGGGTCCAGAACGTTTGAAATTTTTCTTTTTGTTTTTTCTAAAACTGCATCATTCCATTTATCTGTCATATAATTTCTGGCTCCTTGTATATATTTTTGAAGTGAAAAGAGTTAAGTTCTGTGAAAACTACCTGCTTTTCATCCTTTGCTTTTAAAATCAATGTTTCTCTGCTATATATATGATAAATACATTGACCTTGCATTTTATGTGCTCTGAGACAATCCAAATTTCAATTATGAACATCTGTGTTAACTTGTAGCTCCAGCTCCAGCCCTTTACTAATCTAAAATACCTTGTAGATAATTCTTGAAAAACACTAATTACACTGTTATTTTGTAATGCAAATAAATTCATGGTTTCTCATGAGTAGAAATGTATTTTGGCAGTCTTTTAGTTAGGTATTGTATAGAAATAGCTTTAATTTTTAAAGGTGGTGAGTTATTAGTTTTCTTGATCCTGGGCAATAAAGGTAATTTTTATTCCTCATAATGAAATCTAAAATTTCTTATAAGGCTGTGTTACAAATTCACATCTTGCTGTGGTTAAGCTGTGGTTACAGTTGCTCCAATACAACCTTAGTATTTTGTATATTGTATAGTTTTGCTCTGCATCTGTGACCATTCAGATAGTTTTATTTGTGAATTGTGAACGAGGGTTAGTTTTTTTAAATTACCAGTTTCAAAATTATGTTGCAAGTAATTTATTTTATTTTGTTTAGTACATATGTTTGTAAAAACTTTCTAATTAGTGGAAGGCAGTTATACATTTTCACTTTAATACATTGTTTTGAAATTATGATTATCCTCAGTAGATGTATTTCACAAGTTTTGTTGTTTGTTTCCCTTTGATTTCCCTTCCCTCCCATTCCACCTATCTTTATAAGGACAGCCACGTAAGAAAAACATTTTTCTTCTAACGATATTATAAAAGTAATCTTTTGCTGTAATAATACTATTAAAACTGGAGACCACTTATGTCTTAACCACATATATATTTTTAGGCATTTAGTTCTGTTCAAATTTAATTTATACTTCATTATAAGGTAACTTTGCATATTATTATGAGAAGTATTTAAAGTCTCATCTGCTTTTTGCCTCTCTCAGGAAAAAGAAATGACAACAATGTGGCTTTGTTACATATTATGGAATATAAAAACATTTAGCAAAAACTGAAAATATTCCTTTCAACTTTCAAATGCACTCTGTGGTGTGCAAGTAATGATTTTCTTGAACTTCGTAAGATTTAATTTAGAAGAATATGTTTAATTTTCCCCTAAAAAGTAAAAGAAATGCTCAGATTTTTGTTATCATTTTAAGTATTGAGAGGGCAAAACATAGAAGTAATAGATTTTACACATATCTTTTTCTAAAACATCTCAGGACATTTACTTATTCTTTGATTTTGAGATAGATTTCATATAATCTATGAATTTTAGTTTTCCTACATTTCTCAAGGTGTCTCAAATGATGTGATGATTTATTGGCTTCCTTGACGTGTTTGTATTGATTTCATGCACATTGGTAAAGTCTTAGGGTAACCCTAGCATAATAAAAGTAGATATGCTGGGTGCCTGGGTGGCTCAGTCATTAAGCGTCTCCCTTGCTCCTAGGGTCCTGGGATCAAGTCCCTTATTGGGCTCCTTGTTTGGCAGGAAGCCTGCTTCTCCCTCTCCCCCACCCCCTCCCCCTGCTTGTGTTCCCTCTCTTGCTGTGTCTCTCTCTTTCAAATAAATACATAAAAACCTTAAAAAAAAAAAAAAAAGCAGCTATGCTTTTACACAGTATAGTGTATTTGGCCTCTGTGCTGGCTTCGCAGAAGTTAGTGTAATTAACATCTTTTTGTGAATTGAGCCACACTTTAGTGTTCTCATTTCAGGTATTTCATATTTCTCAGTTAAGCTATGGTTATACATTAACGGTTGATATGCAACATGATTCTGTATATGCTTTGTTTATCATAACAGATAAGCAGTTATACTTTAGCTTGCTTATTAGGGAGGTAAATTCAAGCAGGATTTTGCTTGTTTTGTTGGAGCATTATTACTTCTACCATAAACAACACATACATTTTCCTTGATACAGTGTTTAGTTACCACTCAAAGTTTCATTATAATATTATGACTCAGAATTAACTGTATGTTTTTTAGGGAACTTACTTATGATGTATTTCTTAATCATTAAATAAAATTTTAATTTTTAACTTCTTTTTTTTGCCTCTGTTCTGTATCCCTTTGTCACTGGTTTCCCTTATTTTAGAGGAAAATGTCCATGGGAAGGAAAAAAATAGGAAGTTACAATTAAAGTTTCTAATAGACTAAGTTAATATGTCTTCCAAATTTATAAAATTGTGAGCAATTTATTAATTTTTCTTATCAATAAAAACTCATTTTTTACATAAGTAATTACAAAGTGAGATTTTAATATCCAGAACTATTAATTTCAAGATTACTGTATAATACTTAGACTATAAGTGTGGCTAATTATAATATTTACGGTGTGAATACCGGAGACAGATTTATTTGTTTCCTTTTGGGTTTTGGAAGTATACTGATAAAAGCAAGGTTGCAGCTTTCAATCTTTGTTATCTGTGTTCTCTTCTGTGTCTATAAGTCACTTTTCTAATCAATCAGTAAATGAATATTAGCACCTTAAAATGTCAGCTATTTAGTATTTGAAATCTTTGTTGTTGATAGAAACATTTCCATGGTATTTTTATTGCTGAATATTAAAAACTTTTTGAAGAATAAAATAAATGCTTAAAAGCTTTCCTCTATAAAATTTTACCTACATCACAGGATCACTATAATGGTTAAAATTAAATAATACATGTAATGTCTTTATAACAATAGCTAGTATTTGTCAAATGCACAGTAATCAGAATTACAGAGCTGCCACTGATATGGGAGTTATTATCAGAAAAATAAATTCACAAAAGGTAGAATGTCAGACATTTTCATATCTTTATTTTAGAAATGGAATTTTACCAAGTATCTCTCTCTTGAATTTCTTTAGTTTTTACTTTTTCTTAAATCGATTTTATTTTTTAGAGCAGTTTTAGACTTTAGACTTAGAGCAAATTTTAACTGAGGGTAGGTACAGAGATTTCTCCTATACACACTTCCTACACATGCATAACTTCCCTAATTATCAACACCCTCCACCAGAGTGGTACATTTGTTACACTTGATGAACCTACATTGACATATAATTACCTGAAGTTCATAGTTTACATTAGGTTTTAGTTCAGGTGTTGTACATTCTGTGGTTTTGGACAAATGTATGATGATATGTATCATCATTATAGTATTATATAGAATAATTGATAATAAGTTAATATTAATTAGTTTTCTTAATTCCTTTTTCAAAGTAAGCTAGTTTCTTTTCTTCTTTTTGATAGATTTTATTTATTTATTTGACAGAAAGCACAAGCAGAGGGAACAGCAGGCAGAGGGAGAGGCAGAATCAGGTGCCCTGTTGATCAGAGAGCCCAATGTAAGGCTCCATCCCAGGACCCCTGGGATTGTGACCTGAGCTGAAGGCAGCTGCTTAACTGACTGAGCTGCCCTGGTGTCCCAGTTTTCTTAATTCTTAATTGATTCTTTTTCTTTTAGAAATAGTACTGTGTTCAACATATAACAATAAGCAAGATGTAGTTTCTGCAAAACTTATAGTTCTTTTGCATGAAAGGGCTGATATGTCTGTGAAATATACAGATGACATTAACTTTGTTTAGTCCCTTTGCATTCCTTCATTAAGAATGTTTTAATATCTCTAAGTGATTTAAAAACATGGAAAATATTCTGGGAGAATTAGCGGGCAGTTATTTTCCTCATTTGTTAGAATAAACTAATTGTATGTTCAAAATTCTATAACTGGGGTGCCTGGGTGGCTCATTCGGTTAAATGTCTGCCTTTGGCTCAGGTCATGATTCCAGGGTCCTAGGATCGAGCCTCACATCAGGCTCCCTGCTTAGCAGGGAGCTTGCTTCTCCCTTGGCCTTCAGCTCTATTTGTGTTCTCTCTCTCTTTGTCAGATAAATAAATAAATAAAATCTTAAAATTCTGTTGCTGTCCTTGGAAATGTTGCAGATAATAATATGAATCGTTAATGTTATTTATAAATATCTTACATGTATATTATGAATTATCATACATCATTTTTAGCATTATATAATGGTATATGATAGCTTTGAAATAAAATGCTTCCTGTGCATTAAGGTTTTAGTTTATAATCTCTACAGAGTTATATACTACTTCATATTAGGTCAGGTTATGTAGTAAAGTCATAAAATATGTTTTGTTTGAAAAAAATGTTTTGCTTGTACCTAATTAGTCTAATTAAAACCTGTTTTAAAATGTCCTGATTTGTATTAATATTGTTGAGTTATGTTTGGGGGAAGGTCCCTAGATTTGAAACTTAAGAGAGGTATTTGACAGGCTTATAAACTTGTATTTTGTGTTTTTGGGAAATGAGACTAAATAACTTCATGGAAACTTACAGGATTTTGTTCTTTTCTCAAGTGATTACACTTTAACCCTGTTTTCATTTTATGTAATGGAAATCTTACCTTTTCTATTTTAGTAGATGCCAGAAAAGTTGAACTATTTAGATTTGAATGGTGAAACTCGTATTAGTAAGTGTATGTATTTAATAAATAGATATAACAAAAGATGGCGAGCTAGCTGTTATAAAAACTCATAACTTAAGCCCCTTTCATATTTAGCAGATTACCAAACCTGTTCTCTTTAAATTCCAGTTAACATACAGTGTAATATTAGCTTCAGGTGTACAATATAGTGATCTCAGGTGTACAGTATAGTGATTCAACATTTCCATACAGCACCCAGTGCTCATCACAATTGTACTTTTAATCCCCATCACCCATTTATTTTTCTAGAACTTTAATCCAGTCTATTTGGAATTGTCTTAGACTCTTTCTCCTCTGCCTCTAAACTTACTTACCTATGTCTGTATTGTAAAGGAATCCCTGCTTATTACATCCCTGTAAGGTGTCTGATCACCTAACATTTATTACTCCAGGATAATAAACAATACTATGAACAACTTTATCTTTGAAAACTTAACGTGAAATGGGGCGCCTGGGTGGGTCAGTGGGTTAAACCTCTGCCTTCAGCTCAGATCGTGTTCTCAGGGTCCTGGAATGAAGCCCCACGTCCGGCTCTCTGCTCAGCGGGGAGCCTGCTTCCCCTTCTCTCTCTGCCTGCCTCTCTGCCTGCTTGTGATCTCTCTCTCTGTGTCAAATAAATAAAATATTAAAAAAAAAAAGAAAACTTATGTGAAATGGATGGATAGAGAACTTAGTTAAAAGTTACGGTAAGTTGGGGCGTCTGGGTGGCTTAGTGGGTTAAAGCCTCTACCTTCAGCTCAGGTCATGATCTCAGGGTCCTGGGATCGAGCCCCGAGTCGGGCTCTCTGCTCGGCAGGGAGCCTGCTTCCTCCTCTCTCCCTTTTTGCCTGCCTCTCTGCCTACTTGTGATCTCTGTCAAATAAATAAAATCTTTAAAAAAAAAAAGTTACGGTAAGTGAAGAACAATCAGTAGATTATGTTGCTGTGAAGCAGTTGATAACTGTAAGCAAACATTTTACAATTATTTTTTATAATTTAATTAACTTTCTCCCTGAAGAAAGAGCACAAACCAGAAATAGAAGAATCCAGGGAGGACAGGGTGAGATAATAGAAGGTAAAGAAATAGAAAGAAAAAACCCCCACAAATTTGTCACAGGATTGATGGAGAAATTGGAAGGTACAGAAGGGAGAATAGATAGAAAACTGAATAAAATGGGAACTAGAGGAAAATGGAAGGAAAATTAGAATATAGCATGGTTCCCAAATAAGAGAAGCAAAATAATACAATGAAGGAAATGTCAGCTATCAGAATGGTGAGTCCCACAATATGTCATTGTACAATTCCTATATTTTAGGAACTCAGGCTCACCTCATATTCCCCTACAGTGACTGAAGCAAATAATATAAGACCCTTGAGAAAAACTGTAAAGCAGCTCAGTTACATTAGAATAAAAAACTGTAGATCAGGTGTCAGTAAAGTTTTTGTTTTTTGCCATATACAAAATATTTTCAACTTAGTGGAGTATATAGTCACTGTGGCAACTATTGAACTCAGCCTTAGAAGATAAATAAATAAATAAATGGGTGTAGCTGTGTTCCAGTGAAACTAGCAGGAGGGGTTGGATTTGGGACATAGTCTGTTGACCTCTACTCCACAGTAAAATTTTTGAAAATTTTTTCTAAATAAAATTTTAAGTGCTATGTTTATGGTTTTAATTTATTTTTTTTTATTTAAAAAAATTTTTTTAAGGCTTTTATTTATTTATTTGACAGAGAGAGACCAGTGAGAGAGGGAATACAAGCAGGAGGATGGGGAGAGGGAGAAGCAGGCTTCCCGTTGAGCAGGGAGCCTGACACGGGGCTTGATCCCAGGACCCTGGGATCATGACCTGAGCCGAAGGCAGACGCTTAACTGACCCAGCCACCCAGGCACCCTATTTTATTTTATTTTTTTTAAAGGTTTTATTTATTTGTCAGATAGAGAGAGAATGAGCAGCGGGAGGGGTAGAGAGAGAGGGAGATGCAGACTACCTGCTGAGCAGGGAGCCTGCAGAGGGGCTCCATCCCAGGACCCTGGGATCGTGACCTGGCTGAATGCACATGTCTAACTGACTGAGCCACCTGGCACCCCGATAGAAACTTATTTTTAAAAATAAAGTGTATTATGCCTTTGGCTCCCTCCTAATGGCATGTGAGATGAAGATTGAAGAACATCAGATTCTAACCCTAATTCTAACATTACCTTGTGTTTTTATGTGGAGATATTACTCTTTTCTGCATGATTACCTCCCCATGTAAAAGCATTGTTAATATAACTCTCTTAACTTATGGGAGTATTGGAAGTTTTAATTAGCCAGTGTTTATTTAGCACTTTACAGAAGAAAAATTGTATTATTAACTAGGCTAATCACAAATGTAGCTTTTAATATGTTAAGTTTCCATTTCTTTGGTTTTCTTTTTAATTACTTATAAAAAATGTGACCCAACTGGCTTTTGTTCTTTAGGAACTGAATAAGAATACAAATAATGTAATACTATCAAAAATTTTCCTCTTATATTTAAAGGATTAGATTCAGTAACACATGTTGAAGGTTGTGCAGCTTTTTCCCATTTAAAAATAAGTGTTTCCATGCTTCTTGCAATTTGTGGTAGATTTAAAATGTCTTTGCTATTTTGTGTTTCACTTTATACATGCACATTCTTGGAAAATGTCACTTTCTCACATACTTTGCTCCGCTTTTCCTAATTTTGATTCAATCTGTTAAATATCATGAATAGAAATAATAAAAGTCTTTGTAAAAGGAAAATGGTATTAATGTTTAGAATTTTCAAATCATAAAAGCCATATTTCACATTGCTTAAACATGATGCTCATGGTATTACATTACAAAAATCTATTTTGAAAACATTGTCCGTGGTAGGAAATGGCTATGATTCTAATAAAATACATGAAAATAAACAAAAAACATATTGTTATAAAAATTGAAAGTAGATTCGGAGACTCAAAATTTAAGAGGCTAACTATTGGAAACAAACTGAAGGTTGTTGGAGGGGAGGTGGGTGGAGGGATGGGGTAATTGAGTGATGGGCATTAAGGAAGGCACTTGATATAATGAGCACTGGGTGTTATATGCAACTGATGAATCACTAAATTCTACACCTGAAACTAATAATACACTATGTTAACTAAATTGAATTTAAATAAATTTAAAGCTAAAAATATTTTTGATAGAGATTTATAAATTTGAACTCAGGAGCTTAATACTGTATTATTTGTTTAGGCAGTCTTTAAGTTTCAGAGATAAAGTGTAAGGTCATGATGTCATAATTTGTTCCCACGTTATTACAAAAATGCTAAAGTACTCAATATCCTACTAAATCTTCACAAAAAAAGCCCAAGATACCTAGGTCATTCCTCATTTTCTAGATGGTAATAACCTCATTTTGACATGGGAAGGTATTACTGATTCTTCCATGGAAAGATGTACTTCAACAGGAGGACTTAACTGTACAGACCTAAAAATCTTATTTAATTTCTGTTCTTTGACCAATTCGTGCTCCTTTAATGGTTCATTTGGCCAGCTTCACTGTTGGCTTTTTTTCCTTATGTAGTAATTTTTGAATCTGAAACAAACTGTCGGAATGTTTCCCCATGTTTATAACATGTATAATATTATTTGTATATAAAAATTCTGAGGTGCAATGGGTTGAGAGTTCTGATGATCATTCAACAAAAGGATATGGTTATATACACTTGACCAAATCTTCTAACTGTACAACCTCAATTTATTAAGAACAATTTGATATAACCTCAGAAAATTAAAATAACTTTTCGATTAAAAGTGCTTAATGTGGGGCATCTTTGGCTTAGGTCTTGGTCTCAGGGTCCTGGGATCGAGCCCCGCATCGGGCTTTCTGCTCAGCGGGGAGCCTGCTTCCCCCTCTCTCTCTGCCAGCCTCTCTGCTTACTTGTCATCTCTCTCTCTCTCTCTCTCTCAAATAAATAAATAAATCTTTTAAAACAAAGTGCTTAATGCTCAGTAGTTTTCCAGTTTTATTATTTTGGAAACTATCTCTGTTGTCTTAATAAAAAATGAGTTAGGATACCAACAATGATAGTGTAACAGAAGAACCTGAGAAATGGAAGTCCACTCAGATTTGTTTCAGAATAGTTTATATTGGAAAATTTAAAAAATGATTGAAATATATATTGGTTTAGCATAATTATTCATATTCTACTTTAAGAAACTAATAAACTAGTAGTCAGTAAATCATAACTCTAGATACATTGCTGAAATTTAATTTTCAAATACAGTAAGTGAAAAGACAACCTGATGTTATTTTGAAGTACAATGAATGGCAGAAGGATTTAAACTTTTATATTTCCATTAAAATTCCTACTGGTGGGTTTTTTTTTTTTTAAGTTTTTATTTAAATTCCAGTTAGAAAAAAAATCCTACTGCTTTTTGACTGTGATTGTACTATATCTAAAAGTCATTGTGTGCAAAAGAGGGAGAATGCGTGTATTGGTTATCTGTTGCTGTGTAAGAAATGATGACAGACTTAATGTTTTAAGGCAGCAGACATTTAGATACAACACCCAGTGCTCATCAGAAGTGCACTCCTTAATCCTCATCACCTATTTAATCCATCCCTCCCACCCACCTCCCTTTTTGATTGCAGTGGAATTTCAGTTTATTGGTAGTGGACAGCCATACTGTCCATGCTACTTCTTAACATATCATATGTAGTGGTATTGGCCCCTTTTACTCTGGTGCTAACTTCTGGGGCCAAGATCGCCCTTGCCTGTATGGTGATAGAAAATAGAAAGTGTGCTAATGCAATTTTTCAACTTTCTATTTAGGAATCTGACTGTAGCTAGTTCTAAGCCCCTTTCCCTCTACTTCCCAATATTCCATATACTCTGTGGAATAGGGCTTCTCTGTGACTTCTCATGGTGGGACATAGTTCCTTCCTCCACTTTTCTGTTTGTTTTTTTTTTTATTGAGATGTAGTATCCTCTCCCTCTTTCTTATTCCTACTCTGGTGTCCATTTCCTAAGCTCTTTTCTTTTATATCCTCGCATTCTGCCATTGTATTGAAAATAAATTCCTTTATATCTACAGCCTGGCTTTCTTTCAGAAGACAAAATTTTCTAATAATACTCCCTTAATTAGATTTTTGTATTCTCATAGTTTTGTTAATTTTTATGTGTTTTTTTTATTACTTTGTTTTATGTAGTATTCATTTTTTTAAAAGATTTTATTTATTTGACAGACAGAGATCATAAGTAGGTGGGGTTGGGGGAAGCAGGTTCCCCGCTGAGCAGAGAGCCCAAAGCGGGGCTCGATTTCAGCACCCTGGGACCATGACCCGAGCCAAAGGCAGAGGCTCCAACCCACTGAGCCACACAGGTGCCCCATGTAGTATTCATTTTTTAAAAATTGGCTTAAAACATATAATTCCTTTTTCTGTGGTGTCTTGATCATTGTTCAGTGAAGTTAAGAGGAGAACCCATCTCCATACTCCAGACGAGATGTACTCTTTTGCTCTTCTCTCTACACTCTTAGTCACACTGCTGTTATATACCTTGTGACCATCATGACAGCTTGTGCCATTTGTATAGGTTCACATTAGTCGTCAGAAGAAACCGGTACTCCCAGATCATTTCCTAATTCTTCCTCTCTAATCCTCATAAGACCTTCCTCCCCTGTACTTCCTCTTCTAACCTCCTGTGTTTTTCTTTATTCATACTGTTCATCTGTACTTATCATTTGGTTTATTTCACTTATTTATGTGTTTATATTTGTCTTCATCTACTAGAATATGCTCAATGAAGGAAAGAACTTTGGCCTGTTTTGTTCAGATTGGCTAGAACAGAGATAACTAAATTTATCAAGTGAATTCATTATTACAAATAAAAGGCAATGATTCTCTTCCATCATTCTGAGAATGAAACCCAATTTTGACACTTTTTTTGTTCATTGTTTACTTGCTCTAAAAATTTGTTGATCTTTAACCATTTTAAATGTGTGATATATGAGGCGTTAGGATATACTGCCATCACCTATAATCCTCTATTCTCTGAATATAGTTCATTTTTTTCTTTTTTTGTTTTCCTTTTCAAGGTGCTGTGGTATATCTCTATATGGATACAGTTTAATACTTTACACCTATCCATAAGTTGCTTGACCTTATGTTAGATACCTTCTCTGGTCATATAAGGGGAGGGCCTTTGTAGTAAAGAGCATGGCCTTTCAAGACTGCTGACTACTCATGGAATGGTTAGTAGGTCATTTCTTATTAAGTTGGTTATGGCGGGCAGATCCTTTAATTGACCTGATGGGTAAAGTATTATGGTATTTCAAAGAAAGAAGCAAGCATTGTAGTCAGTCTGAAGAATTTTGGAGATATAGGTGTGGAGAGATGGGAATGAAAGAGAGCCAGGTAGAGACCATGAGTAAAAAAGGCACTAATGGTATATGAGCTAGAGTATAAGTTGAAAGAAGAGAGTGTCGACTAAATATTTAAAAAAAAAATTGAGCCGGTATCATGGAGGGTGTTACTTGCTTAGATGAAAGGTTGAGCTTTATGACAGTGGGGTGTCTTTGATAGTTTCTGAAAAAGGAATAAATGATTAGAGGTATTGTTTAGGAAGATTACTATGGCAAAGTAGATAGATTTTTAGGTTCGTAACCTTTGAGTGTGATACAATGAAATAGATCACAAATCCCCATGCCTGTATAGTCCCTAACTGTGGGCACTGCTCATTACACTCTATTTCTGAACATCTTGTTTTTCCTTCATCCACTCTGATTACTCCTTCAAAAATATTAATTGATGGTATACTATGTTCTAGGCACATGACGAGGTCATGAGAAATGAATGATACGTTGTTGTTAGTGGCTTGAACAAGATCGCAGTATATTGGAGATCTGAAAATAATGTTAATAAGCATAAAAATATTGTAATATTTTTGAACTGTCATTGTTTCCCAAGGTTCTGTCCTCTATTCTATTCTCTAGGTTAAGTTTTCCTTTTCTACTTTTTTATCAGCTTTTTCTGTCAATATGGTTGAATAGATAACACACAGATGCCCCCACCCACTGTCTTGTTCAATATTATCACTGTGTTTCCTAGACCAGGTAATGGTGTGTTATCTGTTATTATTGTATCAAGCAGAGTATTTTCACTGCTCTAAAAATCCTTTATGTTCTGCCTATTCATCCCTTCCTAACTTCTGGCAAGCACTGATCTTTTTACTGTCTCCATAAATTTGCCTTTTCCAGAATGTCATACAATTGGAACTTCATTCCATTTTAAGGCCAAATAATATTGTATGTGTATACCACAATTTGTTTATGCTTTCATCAGTTAAGGGATGTCTACGTTGTTTCTACTTTGTGGTTGTTATGAATAATGCTAATATGAATGTTCATGTATATGTTTTTCTGTGGACATATGCTTTCATGTCTCATGGATATACACCTAGGAATGGAATTACTGGGTCAGATGTAGTTCTGTGTCTAGCTTTTTGAAGAGCCATCAAACTATTTTCCACAGGGGCTGCACCGTTTGATATTCCCACCAGCATTGGACCAGGGTTCCACCCTACATCCTTGCCAATGCTTGCTCTTTTTCAGTTGTTTTTTTTTTTTTTTTCAGTTTTATTACAACCAACCTAGTGGGTGGGAAGTGGTATCTCATTGTGGTTTTGATTTGCATTTCCCTAATAACTAATGATGTTAAGCATCTTTTCATATGTTTGCCGGCCATATATCTGTCTTCTTTGGAGAAATGTCTAATTGTATCCTTTGTCCTTTTGTAAATATGGGTTGTTTGTCTTCTTTTTATTGAATAGTAAGAGTTCAGTATATTCTGGGTACTTGACTCTTATCTGATCTCTGATTTGCAATTATTGTCTCATATTTTTTAGGTTGTCTTTTCACATTCTTTTTAACTGATTCATCAGTTGCATATAGCACCCCGTGTTCATTACATTATGTGCCCTCCTTAATGCCCATCACCCAATTATCCCAATCCCCCACTCACCTCAGCCCCAGCAGCCCTCAGTTTGTTCCCTAGAGTAAAGAGTCCTTTTGGTTTACCTCTCTCTCTGTGTTTATCTTATTTTTCCTTTCCTGCCCCTGTGTTCTCTGTTTTGTTTCTTAAATTCCACAGATGAGTGAAATTAAATAGTATTTGTCTTTCTCTGACTGACTTATTTCACTTAGCATAACACACTCTAGTTCCATCTTGTCATTGCAAATGGCAAGATTTCATTCTTTTTGATGGCTGAGTAATATTCCATTGTATGTATATAGCTATATCTATATATATCTACCAAATCTTCTTTATCCATTCATTCATCAGTGGATATTTGGGCTCTTTCCATATTTTGGCATTTGTGTGGATATTGCTACTATAAACATTGGGGTGCATGTGCCCCTTCAAATCACTGTTTTTGTGTCCTTTGGATAAATACCTAGTAGTGCAGTTGTTGGGTCGTAGAGTAGTTCTATTTTTAACTTTTTGAGGAACCTCCTTACTGTTTTCCAGAGTGGCTGTACCAGTTTGCCTTGCCACCAACAGTGTAAGAGGGCTGCCTTTTCTCTGCATCCTCACCAACATTTGTTTCCTGACTTGTTAATTTTCGGCATTCTTACCGGTGTGAGGTGCCCTCTCATTGTGGTTTTGATTGGCATTTCCCTTATACCAAGTGATGTTGAGCATTTTTTTCATGTGTCTTTTAGCCATTTGTAAATCTTTGGAGAAATGTCTCTTCATGTCTTCTGCCCATTTCTTGACTGGATTCTTTGCTTTTTTGGGTGTTGAGTTTAATAACTTCTTTATAGATTTTAGATACTACCCCTTTATCTGATAAATCATTTACAAATATCTTCTCTCAGTTTTTTCACTTTCTTGATAATGTCCTTTTTTAAAAAAACATTTATTTGAGAGAGAAAGAAAGAGAGAGTGAGTGGGGGAAGGGCAGCGGGAGAGGGAGAAACAGACGCAGACACCACCCCGCTTCCCCCTCCCGCCTCCCTTCCACCTGCTGATCAGGAAACCAGAGGCAGCGCTTTATCCTAAGATCCTGAGTTCATGACTGAGCTGAAGGCAGATGCTTTAACCAGCTGAGCCACCCAGGTGCCCCTGATAATGTCCTTTGATGCCCAGATTTTTTAGTATTGAGTAAACCAATTTATGTATTTTTTTCTTTTGTTGCTTGTGCTTTTGGTATCATATAAGAATATTGCCAAATCCAAGGTCCTGCAGATTTATCTCTCTATTTCCTTCTAAGAGTTTTATAGTTTTAGATCTTATATTTAGGTCTTTAATCTATTTTGAGTTAATTTTTAGTTATGATATAAGATAGGGGTCCAACCTAATTCTTTTGCAGGTAGACTTTCAGTTTACCCAGAACCACTTCTTGAAGATACTGTCTTTTTCCTCCATTAAATAGATTTGGCACCTTTTTTGAAAACTAACTGATACTAGAATCAGAATTCTGTTGCATTGGTTTATATATCTGATGTTATATCAGTATCACAGTGTTTTGATTAAAATCTCTTTATTTTTAGTTTTGCAATTGGGAAATGTGAGTTTGCCAGGTTTGTTCTTTTTCAGTACTGGTGGCTATTTGGGGCCTCTTGCAATTCAATTTGCTTTTAGGTTTGCTTTTCATTTCTGCAAAAAGGGGCAGAAATTGGAATTTTGATAGATATTGCATTGCTCTTGTTAATGAAACTGCTTTCTTAATCTCTTTTGGATTGATAATTGCTGTTTTATATGTGTTGATCTTGGACCTTGCAACATTCTGGAATTTATCATTTCTAGTATTATTTTGTGGATTCTTTGAGATTTTTTTATATATTGGATCATGTTGTCTGTGAATAGAGTGAGTTAGTAAATCTTTTTATCCAACTTAGAAGATTTTTAATATTTTTTTCTTGCCTAATTGCTTTTGCTAGATTTTTCAACACAATGTTGAATAGCAGTACTGAAAGTGGACATCCTTTTCTTCTTCCTGACCTTAGGGGGAAAACATTCAGTCTTTTACCATTGAGTATAACATTAGCTGTGAGTGTTTTATAAATGCCCTTTATCATATTTGGAAATTTTCTTTAATTCCTAATTTCTTACATTTTTTTTTTATCATGAAAGGATGTTGAATTTTGGGAAATGCTTTTTCTCTATCAGTTCAGATAATCAAGAGTCTCCCCCCACCCCCACCGCATTCCATTAATGTGGTGCCGATTGTTCAGGAGTTTATTATTTAATTCCACATATTTGTGGCCTAGTGGTTATTTAAGAGGTTATTGTTTAATTCAACATATTTGTGAATTTCCGGTTTTCCTTCTGGTTTTGATTAGCAGTTTCATTCCATTTTGGTTAGAAAACTTGTTTTCATTGTTTTTGAATTTATTGAGACTTGTTATGTGGCTAACATATGGTGTATCCTGTAGAACGTTCCATGTGTACTTCATAAGAATGTGTATTCTGTTGTTGGGTGGAGTCTTCTATAAGTTGGTTACGTTTAGTTGACTTATAATGTTGCTCGTAAGCTGTGTTAATTTTTCTTCATTCTTTTTTAATTTTCCTCTGATGTGTTATTTCAGTTGTCTTATTTTCAAATTTGCACATTCTATCTTCTGCCTATTCTGATACTCAGATACAGTTCTGAAACTTTTAGTGTGTTTTCCATTTTAATTTTTGTACTTTTCAGTTCCATTATTTCTATGTGGTTCCTGTTTCATAATTCCTAGATTTTTACTGATTTTCTCAATTTGTTAGTTTATCCTCCTGTTTTCTTTTAGCTTTTTGAGTATGATATTTAAGTCGATTGATATAAATTCTTTGTATACTAAGTGCAATATCTGGGCTTCCTCAATGTTTCCGTCCATTTATTTCTATGAATAGGCCATCCTTTCATGGATTTTGTGTGCCTTGAAATTTTTTGTTAAACAGTGGGCATTTGAATATTGTAATCTGCTGCTCTGAACATCAGATTGTCCTCTTCCCTAGAGTATGCTGTTTTTGCCTGTATCCATCCATTGTTTAGTGGCTTTTCTAAACTCTTTGTAAAGCATATGTTTATTATCTTATGTGATTACTGAAACCTCTGTTATCTTGGCGGTCAGGCAGTGACCTGATGGAGATGTTCTTACATGACAGACACCAATAAGAAAAAAGAAATACTCTAACATTTGCAAATTGGTACTGAGCTGGGATGGTCCTTGAATCCATAGTGATGGCATCTGCAACACTGCCTTAGCCTTCATCTCCAGCTTGTTGCAGACTTAAAGGCCCAGCCAGAGATGCAAGTTGTGTCCTTGCAGTTCTTTTTTGAGCAAACATCCAGCTCTGGGCATGTATATTATATTCTTGATTACCCAGTTCAGTGTACACACCCACACCCACACACATGGTTTTTCTTTCTCTTTCATTTAATTTTAATTTTAATTTAATTTAATTTTGTTATTTTTAATTTAAAATTTTTTTAGTTAACATACAGTACAGTATTGGTTTCTAGAGTTTTCTTTCTTTAAGAAGTTATTTTATTTAAATTCTGGTATAGTTAACATACAATGTTATATTAGTTTCAGGTATAAAATGCAGTGATTCAACATGATTTTCATTTAAAGGAATTGGCTTACATGATTGTGGAGGCCCAAAGGTAAGAAATAGCATAGGGTGGCAGGCTGGATACTATCAGGTGGGGATAGATGCTATAGTCTTAAGGCAGAATTTCTTCAATAATATGTATTTCCATAAATTGAATCTGTATGTTCAGTTCTTTTTATCTGCTATTTTCCATTTCATCCCTTTTATTCATTTCCTTTCATTCTAGAAATGTTTTGGAGGTTTATCCTATGCTTCACAGATGCAATTTTCTGAACAAAAGTTGGATATCATTAAAATTAAATACGTCTTCCAAAACACTGTCAATAGAATGAGAATATGAAACACAGATTGGGAGAAAACACTTGGAAAATACACATCTAACAAAGGGCAGGTATCTAAATATATAGAGATCTCTCAAAATCCAACAATAAGTAAATGAAAAACCTGATTAAAAATTGGGCAAAAGACCTCACCTCACCTCCAATGTATAGATGTCAAATGAGCATATGAAAATATGCTCCATATCTTATAAATCATCAGGGACATTCAAATTGAAACAGTTATGAGATACTACTACACACCTGTTAGAATGCCAAAATCCAGAAAACTGATAAAATCAAATGCTGGTAAGGCTGTAGAGCAATAGGAACTCTCATTCATTTCTGGTAGGAATGCAAAATAGTAAAACCACTTTGATAGACAGTTTGGCAATTTCATACAAAGCTAAACTCTTACCATATGATTAATGAAATTACCTTGCTTAGTATTTACCCAGAGGTGTAGAAAATTTATATTTGCACAAAAAAGTGCACACAAGTGTTTATATTAGTTTTATTTATAATTACAAGAACATGGAACCATCAAGATATCCTTCAGTAGATGAATGGGTAAAGAAACTGTGGTACATCTGAGTAATGGAATGTCGATCAGGACTAAAATGAGCTATTAAGCCATAAAAAGAAGTGGAGGAAAGTTAAATGCATATTGCTAAGTGAAAGAAGTTAGTCTGAAAAGACACATCCTCTGTGATTTCAATTCTACTCTGGTAAAGGCAAAACTGTGGAGATAGAAAAAAGATCAGTGTTTGCTAGGGTAATTGAAGGAGGGGTGAATAGGCAAAGCATACAGGAATTTTAGGGTAATGAGTTTATTCTTTATGATACTATAATGTTGGATATATGTCATTATAAATTTGTCCAAATCTATAGAATGTATAATACCAAGAGTGAACACTTATGTAAGCTATGGACTTGGGTGATTGAACCTATAATGATTGGGTCATTATAGGTTCATCAGTTATAGCAAACATTCCATTCTGATCGGGGATGTTGATAAAGGGTATTCTATGCATGAATGGTAGGAGGAGTGTGTGGAAAATCTCTGTATCTTCTCAATTTTGCTGTGAAGCAAAAACTCTAAAAATAAAAAAATTAATAAATATATTTATATTAATGTTTTTTAATATGAGAAGTATTACAGAGAAGGTATACTGAAGTAGGCAAGGTATTTAGATGGAAATGTTTAGTATTTTATTGTTTATCTTTTATATTTATAATATTTAAATATTTTTCTTTTAAGAAATCTATTTTGTTTTATAGTTCCTTTTTTTAAAAAAAGATTCTATTTAATTATTTGAGAGAGAGAGAGAGAGAGTGAGAGTGAGTGTGAGAGGGGAGAAGGTCAGAGGGAGAAGCAGACTCCTTATGGAGCTGGGAGCCCAATGATGGACTCGATCCTGGGACTCTGGGATCATGACCTGAGCTGAAGGCAGTTGCTTAACCAACTGAGCCACCCAAGTGCCCAGTTCCTTAATTCTTAATTTAACCATTGTATTTTCAATAATGGAAAGTTTTTAAAAAATTTGCCCTTTAAATAGTTCTCATCAGCACTCCTCACTGAAATGAATGAACTGTGTAAATACCGTACCATTGGCTGTGGGAGGAGTTTTCCCTCTGTAAGAAAAGCTTAATAATATCCCTTATGGGTATAGGTCATGGGTACAATAGGTAACAGATTATTCTGATACAAAATTTTTCAGCTTACATTCTTGGTTACTCACCATAAAACAAGCTAGTTGGAGAGCAAGCTAGTAAAGAGAAGGTCAGTTAAGGATGATTCGTGTTCAGTTCTATTTATATTTGTATTTGTCATGAAAAGTACAACATAACTTTAGGCTATGCGTGTTGATATCTATGTATTGGAAAGACAGAGATGCTGGGGCCACAAGTTAGACTTCCTGAGCCAACCATTTAGTAATAAAAATTGTATCATTCCTGATTTCTTTCCAGTCTCTGCTGTTTGCTTCCAATATATTCAGTTACATTTTAAATTTGGCTCTCAACAATTCTATATGGAACTTCTTCCCCTTAATTAATTAGGCTTATTGTAAAGTTAAGTGATAGCTTTATGTTTAAAATGTCAAACACAAACCTGTAAAAATGTTAACCCATTTGAGTTCTAGAGGTCTAACGAAGACTCATTCTCTATACAACTTTCTTGTGGCACTTTCTGGCGTGTATTAGAGTGCAAAGTAAAAGCTTATTTCATGTCTGTATGTTTTAGTTTTAGTATAACATGCATTCTTTCTGTTATGGGGCGTGCATACTAGTGATGTTATGGAAAGCTTTCTCATCAGCCTATCCATGAGGAAAATTAAGATTGTCTTGCTGTGTTCCAGGGAAATAGTCAAGGCTTTTAAAAAGAGAGAAAAAGAGAGAATAAAAGGATATGTCAGGCATGTACATAACTGTGCTATTGGCAGATAACATGACTCCTTTATGAATGTGTGACTTTCTGAAAACTCTTGTTTTAAAATAATTTTTTCTGTTAGTCATTGAATAAGAGTTTTTTTCCATATATAAATAGATTTTTTCAATTCTTCCAAGCCTTGTTTGGTCAACTCTAAACTGAGCCTTCATAGCATTTGTTTTGTCCACTTCTGTTGAAGGTTTTCTGCAGAAAGAATCTCAGTTGTGACATTGTATGGATGCCAGTGAAATGATCAGAATTCAAGTTTCTAGTGTACTGTGCTATAATGAGCTGCTAATTGAAGGTGACAAGCTGTTTTTTTCTTCCCGGTTGGTCTGGCAAAATGTTAGATTTCATTCATTATTAACTCATTGCTTCTCAGCAGAGGACTGGATTAATTAGTTGGGAACATTAGGAAAAAAATTTTTGCCTTGTGTCAGTGTTAGAGATAGAAGTTCAGGTTTTATTTGGTTCTTCCCCTCCTCCAGTTTGGCCAGTTGTCTACAGTTGTGTAAGGACTCTCCATAATCAAGACACAGCAGTGTTTCTAGCATCCCATACATTTTTCATGGCATTTCCCTCTTTCCCTGCCCCTTGGCAACCACTGATTACTTCCTATGATTATAGTTTTACCTTTCTGCCTTTTCATGGAAAGGGACTCATGCAGTGCGTAGACTCTGTTTCTGGCTTTTTTCTACTTCATAATGGTTTTGAGATTCATTTATGTTGTTGTATGGATAACTCGTTCTTTAAAATTGCTGAATAATATTCCATTGCTTCAGTATATCACAATATGTTTATCCATTCACCTATTGATCTACATTATTGTTTTGTTATTATGAATAACAAATTACCTAGACGTGACATATGGTAAGGGTATGTTTAATGTATAAAAGCTGCTAAACTATTTTTCAGAGTGACTATGCCGTTTTGCACTCCCAACAGCAATATATGACATTTTAATTACTTTGTATTCTTGTATTACCAGCCTTTTAAATTTTAGCCATTCTAGTGAGTGTAGTGGTATCCTTTAGTGGTTTAGTGGTTTTAATTTGCATTTCATTGTTCAGCACCTTTTCAAGCACTTAGTTGATGTCTCTTTATTTTCCTTGGTAAAGTGTCTTTTAAAATATTATGGCCTTTAAAATGTGTTGTATGTATCATTATTATTGAATGATAAGAGTTCTTTTTATGTTCTGGACAAACCCTTTGTCAGATACATCTTTTGAAAATATTTTCTCACAATATGGGACTTGCTTGTTCATTTTTAAATATAAAAGTTGATAATTTTGATAATTTTGGGTTATCAGTTATGTCTGTAACTCATGCTTTTTCTTGTTTAAGAAATAGATTTTATCTAAATTTTGTTCTAGAAGCTATTTGGTTCTTATGTTTGGTCCTTATGTTCTTAGACTGTGATCCATTTTTGAGTTAATTTTTGTATGTAAGTTAGGGGAAAATTTAATTCCTTCCATGCAAATATCGAATTTTTAAAGGCGACATTTGTTCAAAAACTGTTCTTTTCATCGCTTAATTATACGGTATCTTTGGTGGAAATCATTTGGCCATATGTGTGAGTTTATTTATGGCTCTCTATTTTGTTCCCTTGACCTGTATTTCTTTGCTCAGACCAGTATTATAATACCTATTTTTCCCTTAAATTGAGATATAATTGCCCTGTGACATTGTATGAGCTTCAGGTATATGATATAATGATTTGATATTTGTATATATTGCAAAATGGTCACCACAGTAAGTCTAGTTAACATTTGTCACCACACAGTAACCATTTTTTTTCTTTTGGTGAGAACTTTTAAGATCTACTCTCTTAACAACTTTTAAATATATAATAAAGAATTGTTAACTCTAGTTACCATGCTGTATATTACATCTGCAGGACTTGTTAATCTTATAATTGGATGTTTGTTCCTTTTGACTATCTTCTCCCATTTTGCATACCCTTACCTCTGGCAACTCCTAGTTTGTTCTCTATATTGATGAGTTCAGGTTTTTTGTTTTTTATAATTCCACATATTAGTGAGTTCATACAGTATTTGTCTTTGTCTGACTTGTTTCATTCAGCGTAATGACCTGAAGGTCTATCCATGTTACAAATGGCAAGATTTCCTTTTTTTTTTTTTTTTAAATAAAATGCCTGAACAATACTCCATTGCATATCTATATCTGCATCTAACACATTTTCTCCATCCATTTATCCATTGATGGACACAGGTTGCTTCCATGTCTTGGCTGTTGCAAATAGTGCTGCTATGAACATGGCAGTGCATAGTGTATCTTTTTGAGTGAATCTTTTTTTTTTTTTTCCATCAAATACCCAGTGGTGGAATTGCTGGGTCATATGATAGTTATGATAGTTCTGTTTTTCCTTTTTTTTTTTTTTTTTCAAGTTTTTATTTAGTAGGATATCTAAACATTTTTATTTAAATGATTGATAGAATTTACAAATGAAGCCATTTTTGAGGATTTCACTGTGAGAAGTTTTAACTTATGAGTTCAGTTTCTTTTATAGATATTGGGATATTTAAATTATTTGTTTCTTTATAGATTGGTTTAGATTGGTTACAGAAAACGAGGTTTTAGTTCATAGATTCTTTTTCTTTTACTTACTCCAGTTTCATTTCATTTCATATTGTACTACTAGTTCCCTCATTGAACTTTTATTGGATTTAACTTGCTGTTCTTTTCCTACTTTGTTAAGATGGAAACATCAATCTCTTCATCTGTTCTAGTGTCAGGAACTCAGTGTCTTAATTACTATACCTTTCCAGTTAAGTCTGATCATGTGGAATGCATATTTTATTTATTTATTTTTTAAAATATATTTATTTATTTATTTGTTTGACACACAGATTGAGAGATCACAAGTAGGCAGAGAGGCAGGCAGAGACAGAGGGGGAAGCAGGCTCCCTGCCAAGCACAGACCCGATGCGGGGCTGGATCCCAGGACCCTGAGATCATGACCTGAGCCAAAGGCAGAGGCCTAATCCATTGAACCACCTAAGCACCCCTGGATTGCATATTTATATACATTTTATTTTTTAAGATTTTATTTATTTATTTGACAGACAGAGATCACAAGTAGGCAGAGAGGCAGGCAGAGAGAGAGAGGTGGAAGCAAGCTCCCCACTGAGCAGAGAGCCCAATGCAGGGCTTGATCCTAGGACCCTGGGATCATGACCTGAGTCAAAGGCAGAGGCTTTAACCCAGTGAGCCACCCAGGTGCCCCTATATACATTTTAGAATGAGGTCTCATTCTGGTCAATTTTTTATTAGGGTAGAACTGTATCAGTTTAGAAAGTCTGTCAGCCTGTGTTATGTGTACTTCAGTTTATTTTGCTTTGTTTTGTTTTGTTTCTTTTTGTGTAAATATGTCAAAATCTAAGATTTATTCCAAGGTATTCAGTATATTCATATATTCAACATACATATTTTTAAATTTCATCTTATAATGGTTTGTGCTTAATTTATAAAGATACAGCGCTGTTGTATTAGTGACTTGGGTAAATTGATATATCAGTTAACAATCCACATTAATGATGCATATATTAATGGTTCATCTTTATTGTGAGGTTGTCTTTTTTTTTTTAAAGATTTTATTTCAGAGAGAGAGAGAGAGAAGTGCAGTGGGGGTGTGGGGCAGAGTTTAGAAGCAGACTCCCTGCTGAGTAGTGAGCTGGATTCAGGGCTCAATCTCAGGACCCTGGGATCATGACCTGAGCCGAAGGCAAACGCTTAATGTACTGAGCCACCCAACCACCCCTATTGTGGGGTTGTCTTTATGTATATTTTGACGTACAGATTTGTATTACTGGGTTTTATACTTATACAGTCAAGTTCTTGGCAAATAATGACAGCTTTATTTCTTCTGAATAGTAATTTATTTTCTTCCCTTATGCACAGGACTTTACATACTATGTTGAGTAGATGTGGTTTGATAATGAATATTCTTTTCTAGTTTCTGATTTTAGGGTGAAGATTTTCAGTGTTTTACCATTATATATGGTTGATAGTTTTTATTAGTTTTAAGGTTGCTATAATTTATCAGATTAATGAAATATTTCTTATCATGAATAAGTTTTTAAGTTTATCAAATACATATCTACATTTATTAAGATAATCTTATGATTTTTTCTTTTCTATAGTAATAATTTGGTGAGTTTCATTTTCTTTTTCCCAAATTTTATATTTCTGAAATGAGTTAATTGGGATATATTATGATTTTTTTAGTAGTTCAAATCAATTTCCTTACATTATATTAATTAGGGGTTTAACAATCATGTTAATAAAAAAAATGTAGAGTTTTTAATTGATCATCCATGTATTTGATTTCAGATTTATCCATTAATGTTCTTTTTTTTTAAATTATTTCTTAATTGATTTTTTTGTTGTTGTTGTTATGTTCAGTTGGCCACTGTGTTAGTACACAATGAATCATTGAAAATGTAGAGTTTACTGGCCCTGCCAATTTTAAAAAAATAATGGCTTTTTTTTTTTTTTTTTTAAGCACAAGTCCACCTTACTGTTGTGTAGATCTATATTCACTTCGTACTGGGGAGATGGTCAAGTCTATTCAGTTTAAAACACCTATCTATGATCTCCATTGCAACAAACGGTAAGCATTTCTTTATGTGTTTTTCAAAGTAAGGTACCTCTCGGGCAGGTAGAGCTCTACTAGTATCATTTGCCATCTATGATTTTGAAGTCACAAATACCTTCTGAATTCTGCCAAATGGAGTAGCTGTTAAGATTTCTGAGTTAATGTTATCAAACTTCCAGTCTTGACCCATTAGTGAATTAAGTTTAGTGAGTCATAACTAGCATTTAAAAACTGAAATGGAAAAGAATAAAAAGTATCTGAGCAAATGTACAAAGATTAAGTATTGCTTTGAGGAACTTTTTTTACATGCATAACATAACGTTAATGGATAGAATGTATGTGGATCTGTGGTTTATGATACGCAGTATAACTTTCCTGTTAACATTCATCAAAACAAAGCATATTCTGAACAATAAAATGGCTTTTAAATATTGTTATTTCTTTATATTTCTCAGTAGAGCTAAAACATGGACTAGGCAGGTTTTCCTTCTTTCATCTCTAGGAAAATACTCAGATCTGGGTTGAACCTGTCCTAATGACAGTGAAGAATTAGTTTATAGCCACTGAACATTAGGGAAGATAGGGGCTTTAAGAATCTCTGTTACTCAGTACTTCCTTTTACATTTGAGAAAACTGCAGCCCTGCAATAGTAAATATCTTGATCGAGGTCACGGATGGAAACTGTAAATCTTACATCTCATAAAAAAGCAAATACATGGAATGTGGAAAACACAATAATTTATGCTGTGTCAATATAAAATAAATTTTATAATAAAAGACTCTCAGGTTAGATTTTAAAGGGATTCGAAGAATGACTCAGAAAGGTTGGCTGTAAAAAGAAGGTAAAGACATACCTGACAAATATAAACTAAAAGAACATGTGGGTTTGATACTAATGATAGAAGTATTTGAATTCAAGCAGAAAAATGAAATAGGACAAAGAAAAGCTGTTCAGTGATAGGGTGCCATTTATAGTGGAGATCTAATTATTATGCATATTTATACTTCAAACTCAAAATTATAGGAAACAGAAATATTATTGCTGGGATAATGTAATTATCCAATGACACATCAAATTATTCAAAATCAGCATTATTGAGTGGGTGGATCCAGTGGGTAACATATTTAACCTGGGGAAAATATAATGAAAGTTCTTCTTCAAGTGTCTTTGTGTTCTCACAAAATAGATTATGTACATATTTAGTCAAACAGAAACTTAAACACACTTTGGAAAGGGAGATTAAGTACAAATAAGATTTTTAGGTCACAATTTACCTATATTACAAATATACTAGAAAACAGAAAAACACAGTGCAGTCAAATTTTTAAAAAAGTATTTCTTGCATTATTTTTTTGAACTGTTACAGTAAATCTGTACTTATTCCAAATACTTTGTTTCTGGATGATGCAGTTAGGTCAACTTTTCTTAAAACAGATATTTTTGTGTTTATTACTTTTAATTTTAACTGTGAAATAATGAGCACATTTAATATTTCAACATATATAAATTACCATAAAAATTGATGCAGTTAATCTTTTCATGGTCATCTGTGTGCTCATCATAGGTGATTAATGATGGTGAAACTTCTCAGTAGGAGTAAAAGCAGATAAAAGTGATTTATGAATATAAGATGTCATTAATGAAAAGTGATTACAAAATTCTCTGGAAATTTTTTTGATGTAGCAAAGGTTCATATTCGCCTTTTTTTTTAAAATGAAAAACCGTTGAAGATATATGTTCCAACAAAAACACCTGTTGATTTGGACACATTCTGTAATTTTAAAAAATTAATTTTCCATTTAGAAGTTACATGAGTTCAAATGTGGTAAAGCTTAGAGGAAAAGTTATCATGTGGATGTCGGGATACTGCTTAGATTTTGCTCTATAAAATGTCAAATCTGATTCTCCCTGGTTAATTCTGCATTTGGTTTTGCAAATTAGCGATATGACACAGTCTTTTAGATTTAGGAACATTCATAATAAATTAATCCGTCCTTATGGAAATGATTTTGTATGTTACTATATTATGGGGAGGGGCTGCTTGATTATAAGAAAACCTTTTTATCTCTGTCTCTCTGCATTTTCTTTCTTTTGAGTTTGTCACCTTTTTCTTATGGATTCTCTAAGCCTTTTAACCTGGGTCTGATGATTGGTTGGTTTCTTATGTTAAGTGCCATGACAGAATCATTTATTATGTGTTGTCAGCTGTGTTAAGGATTTTGTTCCCCATTAGAAAATGAATAAGATTAATAAAGCATGCATGTTAAAGACAACATTTTCTTTTTTTCCCCACTCATCATTCATCTGTTACTCAGATTTACTTCCCCCAAATTTGGAAAAATACCCTGAGCATGTTAAATATTTAACAATTATAATCTTTTATTTGATTATTAAAATAACTTTGCAGGTTGGATCTTTATATTAATGTTATGCAAAGAAAAGTACTCAAAAACATAATTTATAAAGTAACCTCATCTGGGATGTATTTTAGGAATTTTGGTTATAAAATACTTTCTAACTCTTATTTTTCTAATTTTTTTTTTTTTTAACAAATCTTGGGTTCTGGGAGAAATATAGTTCATAGAGATTCTGATTAAATTTTAATATATTGAGTCAATCAGAAATGACTCATTTATACTGAATAACAGTTGTCTGAGCTTGGTTTCTTTCTTTCTTTCGCTCTTGCGTTGGGAAATTCAGCAATCATTTTAAGTGACAGGTTACATAAATCCATTTTATGTTTAATTCCATGACTTTGAGCCCGCACTGGAAAAACACTTTTAGTAAATAGCCAGCAGTTTATTGATTTCATATATTCCTAATGAAGATAGATTTATTTGATTTATAATGAATGAAAATAAAGTTTTATTTAGAGGAAAATAATGTTTTGAGCTGTAGTTTCTTCTGTGACTTTTCTTCTTCTAATCATGTCTTTCTTGATTACAGTAAGGATTTTGTGGTTCTCTTTTTACATTTTAAGAGGCTGATGTTTCTTGACTAAATTGCATTGGTGGATACTTCTTTAAATCTAACGATTTAACTTATTTATGATTTAATTTACCGAATTTCACGTTCTCATTTTTTGTTGTTTTTTTCCCTCCCCCTCTAATTTTAGGATCCTCGTTGTAGTCTTGCAGGAGAAAATTGCTGCCTTTGATAGCTGTACTTTCACAAAAAAATTTTTTGTCACAAGTATGTATCAACTTGGTTTATTTCTTATAATATGCTTTTGAGTTTATGCTATTTGATGGACTCAGCAAACTTATTGTAAATGTTACATTAGTATTTTGTGGTTAGTTTTAGTTGTTTTGATATTCCTGTGTTTCTGTGGATCTCTTACTACTCTCATTTTATGGTATGTATTTACAACCCACAACACAATTTTTTCCTCTTAGTGAGCAAGTCTTGTACTATGTTGCCTCAGTTTCTCCTTACATATTCTCCTTGAGTAATTGTGATTAATTTAAGTTCATGTAGCCATGCCATACTTTTGAAGCTGTTGTTAAATTATTTCCTTAACATAACATTCTTGAAGAGATAACTGGATTATCATATATGAGGGATCTGAAACTTAGAGAAATGTGCCAGTCTCTTTCTTTTTCTCCCTCCTTTTTTCTTCATCTCCCACAACTTCCAGTACTGTTTGAAAGTGCAGGAATCTGGAGCCACATACACATTCACTGACTGGCTGATTGATGTTTTTCTTGAAAGGAATTGGGTCATGCAGTTGTAGGGAGGGGCTGGGAAGTCCCAGGTCTCTGGGGCAGGCCAAGAGGTGAAGGAGATTCCAGCAGGAACAGAGTTCAAATAAAGTCTTGAGTTAGAATTTTCTTTTTTGTGCTCGCTTCGGGAGCACATATACTAGAATTTTTTTTTTTCACTACACACTAGTAAAACAGTAGTTTTCATTCTTGTATTTTAACTTCTTGAACTCTCCATCAAAGCTGTAAGCTGTTTTTTCCAGAGTCTGATTATGCACATGTTGTAGAGATAGTTTTGTTGGAACAGATTTTAGTTTTTTTATAACTAGGGAATCCAACTCATATTGCTGTTGCTTTTGAAATACCACAACTATTTACATACTTATTCATTAGGTGTTTACCTGATACCTACTATATATTAAGCCCAGGGTAGTAGACATATCTTTTCTGATTAGAGGTCATGTTCCTGAGATAACTGATACATTATCATTTATAGGTAATTGCATATATTATATAAGATATATAACACATAATACAATAATTCATTATAATGCATAGTTTATAATTTGGTAGATTAGGAAGAAGAATTATGAGAGTTTGTATTTCTTAGCTTGCAATAGTCTCTCACAGATCTACAAAAATAGTAATGGAGATTATGTTCATTGAGATAATTTTTGTTTTCTCACAAACTCTAATGTATACCATTCATATATTTAGCCCCTGGGACATTGAACTAGCCCAGCGTAGGCTCTCATTAAATATTTCTTGAATGAGTGAGTGAGTACATTAATCCAGCTATCATTGATTTTATGTTTTCACATCTATATGTAAAAAAATTAAAAAGTTTTTGAGGAGCATATATTTGTTAATAACATCTTCATTCACAAATGTATTTTATGTATAATATGGGCAACTTTGGATATTACATGGCCTATTTTAGTATATATTACACTGTATTACACTGTATTAAAATGTATATTTTAATATATTACACTGTATTTTGTTACTCATTATAATTAACATAATTAGAGAAATAGAATGTACGTAAGTAACTATGTATGAATCTATCTATTACCTCCATATTTGTGAGCTATAGAGCAGTGAATCAGGACAGAGTATGAATATTTCAGCCAGATTCAGATACCAGGTTTTCCTGAGCATTTATCTTACATTTTATCAGTGGTCTTCTGTCCTTCATCATTAATCAATGATATGTGTGTCTTGGCTTCTGCAAAGTCAGATATCTCTGTTGTGACTCCATATTAACTTTACACTTAGAGTCTGTATTCCTTAGTAGCTGCTTTTCCCTTCTAAAATAAGGTCAGGAACCTAGATCTAGTTTCTTTTTTATTTTTAAAATGTAATGATAGCTTTTGCTCCCTCAGCTGGGTGTAAAATTGGAGGAAAACCTCCCAAATCATTATTTGTTAAGATAGTTTATTTAAGTGGCAGTGTATGTTTTGAAATTTAAACCTTATTTAAACATTAGGCTGAAAGTAATATCGTATTTGTCAATAGATTTGTTTGTTTTCTTTGTAATAAGTGTTGGGTATAAAATCAGTTATTATAGTAACTAAAGAGAAGTTAATAAATATAAATAAGCTAATAATAGAAATCTTTATAGAGCATATTTATGATGTTTTTTTTTAAATAAGTAAAAAATACAGATTTTCAGTAATTAAATACCCAAGATAAAATTTTAAAAGAAAAAATAAGCTTTATTATAAAGGAACAATTTAAAATCTTTAGATTTAAGTAAGAATGAAAATTCACATATAATTAATACAGTGTTATATTTGTCTCAGATACACAATGTAATAATACAACATTCCTATATATCACAATACTCATCACTGTAAGTGTATTCTTAATCTCCTTCACCTATTTTGCCAACCCTCCTCCCCCTCCCAGTTCGTTCTCTGTATTTAAGTCTTTTTTTGGACTCTCTTCTTTGATCATTTGTTTTGTTTCTTAAAGTTCACATATGAGTGAAATCATATGATACTTGTTCTTCTCTGACTGACTTGTTTCACTTAGCATAAAATCACTAGATTTATGTATTGAATTTATAATTAGATTTGAAGGACACTGGCTTTTTAATATTTTTGATACACTAGAATGAGAATAGGCCTTTCAGAGTACTCTGTTTAATTGAGAAAATGGGCAAAATTATATGTGATAATAGTAACTTTTAAGCTTAGATGGTCTAATAAAATTTTCTATAAAATGATGTAGATCTGCCTTATATCCTTAATTGTATACCTCTTACAAATAGGTGAAATATGTTTCTACTAACATGAGTGTCTGTTATTTAACAGGCAATGGGAAATGTATTTGTTTCATTTTTTTTCCTTAAAGTTTTTATTTAAATCCAGTTAGTTAACGTAGTGTAGTGTTAGTTTCAGATGTAGTATCTAATGATTCATCACTTATATACAACACCCAGTGCTCATCACAAGTGCCCTTCTTTTTTTTTTTTTTTAAGATTTTATGTATTTATTTGAGAGAGAGAGAGAGAGAGCATGAGAGGGGAGAAGAAGATCAGAGGGAGAAGCAGACTCCCCATGGAGCTGGGAGCCCGATGTGGGACTCGATCCTGGGACTTGGGGATCATTACCTGAGCCGAAGGCAGTCACTTAACCCACTGAACCACCCAGGCGCCCACAAGTGCCCTTCTTAATACTCATTACGCATTTAACCCATCCCCCGATCACCTCCCTTTGAGTAACCATCCATTTGTTTTCTGGAGTTAAGAGTCTTTTTTCTGGTTTGCCTCCCCCCCCCCCAAATATTCATCTGTTTTGTCTTTTTAAATTCCATATATGAGTGTTTGTCTTTCTCTTCATATGGTGTTTGTCTTTCTCTGGCTGATTTATTTCACTTAGCATAATACTCTCTAGCTCCATCCATGCTATGCAAATGGCAAGATTTCATTCTTTTTGATGAATGATGGCTGAGTAATATTCGTGTGTGTGTGTGTGTGTGTGTGTGTGTGCGTGCGCGCGTGCACACACACACACACACACACACACATCCTCTTTATCTATTCACCAGTCAATGGACATTTGGGCTCTTTTCATAATTTGGCTATTGTTGATAATGCTGCTATAAACATTGGGGTGAATGTATTCCTTTGAATAAGGACCTACATGTAAGAATTTATAAAAACCTATGATACTGTAGGCTATAAATGCAATTTGTCTTCTAAAATCTTTGTTTTTTGTACATTGACAATATTTGCCAATTTTGTGGAGGAGTATTTTGAAATTTGAGATTTTGCTATAGAAGGATTTGTTTGTAGAATGTTCTAACTTGGGCCTACTTACAGATTTTCTGTCTGACCTAAAAAAACTCAAATACATAAAACTCTTGAATCAATTGGCAGAATCGGTATAGAAAGTGCCACATTGTCAAAATTAAGGAAATTTCATATACTCTTGAGATTTTACCGTAATTTCTCAATTAAATCATTTATAGTGGAAATAAGAATGAAAATGTTTTTAAGCAAAAGAAGAACGACTAGAAAATGTATTCTTAGTTTTCACTCTTACTTGAAATTATGTGGTTCTTTTTTTTTTTTGCTTTATTTTTTATTTATTTTTAAAATAATTTTAAAAAATTTTTATAAACATATAATGTATTCTTAGCCCCAGGGGTACAGGTCTGTGAATTGCCAGGTTTACACACTTCACAGGAAATATTGCATTTCTTACAGAAAGATGAATTTTTAGTTACCTTAAAATAGTTAAATGTATTTTTGATTTTTAATGATTTTTCTTTTTTGATAAACATTTAGTGATATGGTGAAAATATTGTGTTTTATTAAACTATTAATGCCATAGAAATACTATTTCATCTCCTGTGAATGTTGTTCAAGAATTTTTTTAAATTTTTATTTTGGGAAGTATATAATGTTATTTAAAGAAAGTGGTAGTATAATGAACCACCATGTACTTACCTAGTTTCAACAATTATTAATTCATGAACAATCTTTTTCATTTGTACCTCTCCAAAGGTCATTTCCAAATGATCATATATAATTTATCATCTAAACTGAGGTCTTCCGATTTGAACAACTGCCATACTAATTTAATTCTGAACAAGTCTGGTCAACATGTGTACTGGAAATGTTCTGGGCCAATAGGGACATGCATCTTGTATATTTTTTATCATCCGATCTCCCAAGGTTTTTCACACACAAGAATCTTCTTTATCAGTATCCAATATCCTTGTTAAATATTTCTACAATTCCTTTTTCATGCTGCTTATGCTACATTTACTTTGAACCCTATTCATTCTCATTTCTTTGCAGGTGCACTGTTGCTTTATTTTCCTGTCTGAATTGGCCTTTATACCAGCACCCTCCTTTCCCAGAATGTCTTAATCCTGCATATCTTTCTTGGCTGAGTGTCTGTATTAGTTCTTATGTGAACTATTTCCTGACACCTTTGGCTTAAAGTAACTTGCCTTCTTTTAAGTCCCCAAAGATAGCAGTTCTCAAATTCTGTTGGCAGAACAGTAGACCTTCAACATGCTGTGGGAATCAGGGTGCCCTGGTCACATATACTCAGGAAACGCTGCCTTCTGTTGGAGAATGGCAATGGTGACTAGCATTTTAACCTGCTTAAATTTATTTACTGCATTTGCATATTTCTCAGATTTATTTGATTACAGACCTCTTTAATTACTCCACACCCTTTGGGAATGCTTTTATAACATGTAATCGTTGTCTCTGTTAAGATGCTTAACTTTCCATGTTACTGTACGCATTTTGTGTTTACTTGTTCTGTCTCTGCCACTAGGCAGTAATCTCCTTGAGAGCAAAGTTATCTAGCTTGATTTAGATGAAGGAAGTAAGGGCCACATGGAAAGTATAATATATGCATATGTTCTAACTAACTTAAAAAATATTACTGATGCTTTTTTTTTTTGCTTTTAAGAATAAAACTCTGTTTGCTAAAGATGAAAAACATTTATTACAAAGATTTTCTGGTTTCAAAGCATCAGTGGTCCTTTTCCAAGATGTTTAGTTAGCCAAAATGGTTTAGAATGTACTGCAACTCTTTTAAAAGTCATCAGATGAGGAAGAGAATTATTAATATAGGATCAGTACTGATTTCCAGGAAAAACGATATATCGGACTGAGCTGGAAATTAATGGTGTTTCATGGATATTTAAAGAAGTGAATATATGTTTGGATATATGAGTGAAGTTTCTCCTATATATTGTGTTGGAGTAAATCCAGAAAATCTGAAATTTGAAAGTTACATGTTTGTAGTCATCATCTCTTGAGTATCTCTCCAGTATCTGGAGTGTTTCTCCTTTTGGGAATAGGAGCTTCTGTTTTATGAGTCTTTAGCAAGTACAAATTGTTAGTGAAGTTTGATAAAAATGAATGGGAGAGTGAATCATTATTACTTTTTCTTAATGCCTTTGTACTTTCTTTTTAAGTTGATATCCTTTGGGACATCTTATTTATTTGAGAGAGATAGAGAGAAAGCAAGTGAGCACATGAGTAGGGGGAAGGGCAGAGGGAGAAGCAGACTCCCAGCTGAGCAGGGAGCCTAATGTGGGGCTCAACGTGGGCTTGATCCCAGGACCTGGGATAATGACCTGAGCCAAAGGCAGACGCTTACTTAACTGACTGGGCCACCCACGCACCGCCTTTGGAACATCTTTGTCATGTGGTCCTAAATGCTTCCCTTTGCATTGCTGGACCCACTGAATAGTTGAAATAAGTATTATTAAAATATTAGGCTCTCATGGGGCGCCTGGGTGGCTCAATGGGTTAAGCCTCTGCCTTCGGCTCAGGTCATGATCCTAGGGTCCTGGCATCAAGCCCCACATTGGGCTCTCTGCTCAGCAGGGAGCCTGCTTTCCCCTCTCTCTCTGCCTGCCTCTCTGCATACTTGTGACCTCTGTCTGTCAAATAAATAAATAAAATCTTTAAAAAAATATTAGGCTCTCTTGTATTCTGTGAATTGTTCATGATAAGAGATCTGGAAGGATGCTTTACGAGTGTCACTCAAGTGCTTTATGAGTGACCTATAATTTTATTAGTAAGTCCTGGTCAAGTGGCTTGAGGCCCTCAGAAATGAATTTTTAGTAATTCCTGATCCATTAGGAGTATCACCTCTTCTTTCATTGTAGTATTTGTAAAATGGCTGTCATGATTTGGGGATGCCATAGCATCTATTTAGTGTGTATTTCATTAAATCTGAAATGTGTATTACTTAAAATGTTGAAAAATAGGGTATTATAAAAGTACATTTCTAAGGATAAAAGATGGAAATAAGTGTAATAAACTGTGTATTAGAACCCAGCGATGTCTTTTGAGGATGTTTAGTATGGTCGTCAGAAGACAGGGTAGTATGTAGCCTTGGGAGAAGAGGGCTGGAAAGGTATATGAGAGAGGGCTTTTGGGATTCTGTAATGTCCTGGGGTTTTTTGTTTTGTTTTGTTTTGGGTACTGCTTATGTATATATATGTTCATTTTGTTGATTCAGGTGTTTCTGGATGTATATTTGAATATATAGTTTACAGAGTTGAAAAAGTATCAACAGCAATGACAACAACACATTTGTGATTTGTCTCCTCATGCTCTGAGTACTGTCTGTTGTAGCATTCCACAACAGCTCTTCCCAACCTGTCCCTTTCATCTGTGAATACCCCAATCCATAGTTCTTCTGTTAAGAAGTATCTCATTGTTAGTTATATATTATTTTACTTGACTGGAAAACCCTAGAGATTGGATTTATGTGAGTGATGTAGGCTTGGTAAGATTGATGATATTTGGCAAATACTTATATGAAGGAGTTTAGCTTCTTGTCTCTGAGTTACAGCTTCACCTAAAGTGATTTATATCAACACATTGAACAAAATTTCGCATAACCTGGTATTTAAGATCAAGGAACAAATGAGCCATTTCCTAACTTGAAAGAAGTTTCTTTTTCTTTAATTGCAGCATCTCCCCCGACCCACCCTTTCTTTACACAGACTGAAACTTTTAGCCGGTGGAACAAGTCATGTTTCTATGAATTTGGGCTAGCCCATGTGTATAAGCCAGTTTGCCTGGGGCGCTTAAAAGTTGATGCAGAGGCAGTAGGCATACTGATAGTAGCATTTGTTGTAGCCTCTTTGCCTGTGCCATGTAGTTTTTTTCCAGTGATTAGTTTCTAATTCTTGAAGAATTAGGGCGAGAGCACACATAGAATGACAAATTCTCCACTTAATGAGGATATTGTTTTGATGGTGCAGGCATTTGATTTCTAAAGTAGCTTGAAAAGCTCTTGTATAATACAATCGTGAGTGCCTCAGTTATGTATGAATACAATGATGGGGCTGTAAAGTAAGTAGAGACAGCTGTGTCCATCAGAGAAACCATCATGGGAATTTGTGCCAAAGGGTGGAAGGATCAGGTAAAGAGAGCTGATAGAGAACTGGAAAGGGAACGCAGCCAATATGATGAGAAAGGAGACACCTTTGTATTTGCCTGTATAGAAACGGTGGCCTTGAGCAGCTGTCTAATGTGGAAATTCAAAACCCATGTATGGTGAAGAAAACAAAAGACAAGGACTGATAGATGTCATTAGCAGTCATTTCCAGTGTGCTTAAATTGAAAGTTAGATATGAAGTCTCTGGAGAGACCAAAGGATTGTGCAGTAAGTAACTTTTTCCAGTGGCCTCTGTTTTTAACTTTGAGGAGGAAAATTTATTCCTTACCATCCAATGCTATTTCTTACTGTTATTATGTGTATTCTTCATTTATGTTAATGATTAATAACAAGGATAAGAAATTAAAGGATCTCAAAAATGAAAAATTATTTTTATTTTTATTTTAAAATGTTTAAAAGCAATTTATAACATTTATTAGGAGAGATTGGCAGGTGAATGTGAGGTCTAAGCCCAGTCCAAGTTGAAGTCAAATCTGTTCCTATTCTTTTGGGTTCCCATCTGTATATTGCCATGTTGTTTTCACAGCGTGGGCAGGCACTGGAACATAGTGGACACTTAATGACTGTGTGTGCAATGAAATCACTTGTAATTTTCCTGTCCTCTCCACATAATTCCCTACACATTGAACCTCACACTGGCTGTACTCTTAAATTCATGATATGCTTGGGGTGCCTGTGTGGCTCAGTTAGTTAAGTGTCCAACTCTTGATTTTGGCTTAGTTCATGATCTCAGGGTCATGAGATCAAGCCCCACATTGGGTTCTGTGCTCAGTGGGCAGTCTGCTTGAGATTCTCTCTCTCTTTCTCCCTTTGCCCTTCCCCCATGCACGCATGTTCTCTCTTTTTCTCTCTCTCAAATAAATAAATAATTCTTAAAAAAAAAAATCATGATATATTTATGTAAATGAAAAATGAAGCAAAACTAAATCAGAATGCTCATGGAATTTTAAGAGGATCATTAATCAGTTGTAAGATAGTCAAATAAATCCCTGAAGTGATGTTTGATATTTTATATGCTTCTATGTCTTTCTGAGGAGTGTTCATAGTTTTTTTCCTGGGCTGAATAGAATATGTGGTCTTTTGTGACTGGTATCTTTTACTGTACATAGATAATCATAATTCATCTATGTTGTAGAATCTGTCAGTTCTTCTTTAAAAAAAATATTTGGGGGATGCCTGGGTGGCTCAGTCAGCTGGGTGTCTGCCTTTGGCTCAGGTCATGATCCTGGGATCGAGTCCTGCATCAGGCTCCTTGCTCAGTGGGGAGCCTGCTTTTACCTCTGTCTGCTGTTTCCCCTGCTTGTGCTCTCTCCTTCTCACTCTCTGACAAATATAATAAATAAAATCTTAAAAAAAAAAACTAGAAATGTTAATAATACTGAAGGACAAAGAAACATATAATAAGTAAATACAACTACCAGAAATGTGGAGAAAGAAATCATAAGAGAAAATATATCTACAATACTGTTTTATAAAAAACCTGTAAAAGTGGATCTGTGTAGTTCAAACTTATGTGTTCAAGGGTCAACTATATTTTTAATTCTCTTGGGTATAAGTATTTGTGTGGACATATGGTTTCATTTCTCTGGAGTATGCACCTAGGAGTTGAATTGCTGAGTTATATGGTAATTCTATCCTTAACTATATGAAGAGCTGCCAGGCAGAGAGACTATATTTTACATTCCCACCTGCAGTGCATGAAAGTTCCAATTTCTCCACATTTCCATTATTGATTGTTACTACTTTCCTTTGACTATACCCATCCTATTGATGTCTCATGAAATGGTATCTGATTATACCTTCTATCTGCATTTCCTTGATGGCTAATGATATTGAGCATCTTTTCATGTATTCATTCACTAACATATATCTTTTTTGTTTGAATTTATGAGTTATTTGTGTTTTCTTTTTTGAGTTGTAATAGTTCTGTTTGTATTTTGGATACAAGTCAGTTATTAGACATAAATGTTTTATAAAACTCCATTCTGTTTTTCCTCTTTCTTAGTGATGTCCTTTGAAGCACAAATGTTTCAGTTTTGATGAAGTCCAATTTATCTATTTTCTTTTTTTTAAAGATTTTATTTATTTGAGGGAGAAAGAGAAGTGGGGAGGGGTAGAGGGAGAAGGAGAAGCAGATTCCCCTCTGAGCAGAAAGCCTCATGAAGGGCTCAGTCCCAGACCTTGGGATCATGACCTGAGCAAAAGGCTGCCACTTAACCCACTGAGCCACCCAGGAGCCCTGATACGTTTTTTCTCTTATCACTTGTACTTTTGCTGTCATATCTAAGAAAGCATTCCTTTTTTTTTTAAGATTTTATTTATTTATTTGGCAGAGAGAGATCAAGTAGGCAGAGCAGCAGGCAGAGAGAGAAGGGGAAAGAAAGTAGGCTCCCCGCTGAGCAGAGATTCCCAATGTGGGGCTTGATCCCAGGACCCTGAGATCATGACCTGAGCTGAAGGCAGAGGCTTAACCCACTGAGCCACCCAGGCACCCCCTAAGAAAGCATTCCTTAATCTCAGAGTATAAAGATTTACCACTATGTTTTGTTCCAAGAAGTTAATACTTTAACATTTTTGATAGTTTTATAGTTTTTTAATGCAAATACAGTGTGCACATAAGCTGTCTATTCATTTTTTTGGCTGCATAGCCTGGCATTGGGATTGGTGACTCTGATGGCCAGCTGGGCTTCTCTTTCCATGGTGGCTTTGCGGTTCTTGGAGGAGACGTTGTGAGCAATCTCTGCACAGTAAGATTTGTTTCATGTGACATTGTGGAGTAGGAACTTCAGAAGCCACTGGGCAGTATGTGCTTTGTTTTCCTGTTGCTCCCATTACCATCGTTGGGCATCAAGATCTGGTCGTTGAATCTTCTGTGTACCCTATTGTTAATGCCTCTGGATTTCCACCAGTTGAACTTAATTTTGACATATTGGTCTGACTGGTGTCAATGAACTGCTTGGTCCTCTTTTCAACAATCTTGGGCTTCCCCACAGGTCTCAGGGCGGCCATGATGTGAAGTAGAGGATGGCTGCCACCTCTGCAGGCAGTGCGGAAGAAGAGAGTAGTACTTTTAACTTTTTCATTTAAGTCTTTGGTTTCATTTCGAGTTAATTTATGTGTGCAGTGTGAAGTCAGGGTTATATTCTTTGGGATATGAATATGCAGTTGACCCATCATCATTTGTTGAGAAGACTATTCTTCCCCATTGACTTATCTCGCTATCCTTGTTGAGAGTCAGATGACCATAAATGCAGACATCTGTTTTTTTTAAAAAAGTCTGTAATCTTTTGAGTTGTCTTCACCAGGCAAAATTAGGCATAGTGTTGCAGAGAGTATTTGAATCCTTTGTTTTTCAAAATAGGTTCAGGTCACTCCTGACTAGGGACCAACATTAAGGGAGGATCCCATCTAAAGTTGCATCACTCTCCTGTGCCTTTTGGAGTATTTCTGAGAAATCTTTCATTTAGTGTGCTTTTCTTGGATCTTACCTTTATTTAAATTTGGAAATCTCAGTTTAAAAAAAAATCCAGTTCTCTTGCTTTCTTCACAAACATTGTAAACATGTTAGTATTAGTTATAGTATTATAGAGATTTGGGTTTTTACCCCCCTTGTTTTCAAAGTTTAGCTGGAGGGAATGGTTAATTTTTAAAGGAGTCATGCTTGTAAAGTTGGGATAGTGCTGAGTGGCTGATGGTCTGTTGATTCCAGCTGTGAAATGTGTTTTGGAGAGCAGAAAAACAATTTGCTTCCATTCCAATACACTATAATTCTTGAGGTCCACTGAGTTTCTAAAAACAATGACTCAGAAAGTGAGATGAAGAATTGTGAACTACGTTTTTCCTTAGTATCTTCTAGTATTTGGAAAGGAGAGATATACTCACTAGGATCTATTGAGATGAGATGAATATCAGAATTGATTGAGAGTTTGATTATATGGACTTTAAAGTTTAGGAGATTAGCTACCTCTAATGTAATACTGCAGTTCACAAGTATTTATTTCTGTTTTTCATTTGGTTCTTTAAAAAAATATTTATTTATTTGACAGAGAGAGAGATCACAAGCAGGCAGAGAGGCAGGCAGAGGGGGAGGGGGAAGCAGGCTCCCTGCTGAGCGGAGGACCCCCCTCTCATGTGGGGCTCGATCTCAGGACCCTGAGGCAGAGGCTTAACCCACTGAGTCACCCAGGTGCCCCCATTTGGTTCTTTTTTCATGACATATTTAAAAGGGGGAAATTTAAAAAAAATATTTAAAAGGGGGAAGTTTTCTATAGGCCATATTTATATTAATTTCTTCAGCTCTGAAAATATCTATGGAATGTGTATATGAATTAGGTTGCTCAGTGGGAGTGTAATAATGAAATCTGTGAAATACTGTAGAACATATGTCAAAGTGTATTATCTTTGTACTATTTAGTGTGCCTTTGTCCTTTGTATGTATCTATAATATGTGTCCATAATGTGCATTCAGTGGATATAGTAATATCATAGTTACCTACAGGTCAGTTTTCCCAAAACCCAAAACGTCCCCAACAGAACCCTTTAAAACCCTGAAATAAAAGTTTTTTTAAAAGATGAGTAAAAAATTAGAAAGCTCATACCTTGTATTTCACGTGACATACGTACTTTTTCTTAGGGCCATTATCTTTTTTAGAAGTTATCTTCTTTAAAAAGGAAAACTCAAAATAGTTAGTGATTGAAGGAGCTCTAATGAAAACTGTGTGTGATGGGTGTTAGGCGCAACTGATGAACCATTTAACCTTGTATCAAAATTAATGATGGACTGTATGTTGGCTAATTGAATTTAAATTAAATACTGTAAGAAAAAAAGAATAGTTGCATTTCTCTACTATGGTATTATCTTAAAAAATAAAATTAAAATGTAAAATGTAAAAAAGCCAAAAAAAGAAAAAGAAAAAGAAAAAAAAGAAAAAACTACTGTAATGGTGTGTGCTTCTTTAGTGCCCATGAACACCATGACACTAGCATTTTAGGATGACAATCACTGCTGCACACAGGCTTCCTGAATCAGAAAGCAAGTAATACATGTTTGTGTGTGTGTGTGTGTGTGTGTGTGTGTTTTAAAGATTTTATTTATTCATTTGAGAGAGAGAGAAGGAGCAGGGGGGTGGGCAGAGGGAGAAGGTGAAAAAGCGGCAGACTCCCCACTGAGCAGAGAGCCTGATGCGGGGCTTGATCCCAGGACCTGAGATCATGACCTGAGCCAAAGGCTCAGATGCTTACTTGACTAAGCCACCCAGGTGCCCCAACATGTAATACATGTTTAAGAAAGATGCCTATTTTTTAAAAAATAGTTTAAAATGAAAGATCTGGCTTTTAGGTGAGCACACTATTTGAGTATTTAAAATTTATGTAGATGACTTTCTGCCAGTGTCATATAAACATGCTTTGATTAATTTAGGTGTATTTCTTAATTTGTTCAAACATATTTATTAAACTGCGTTCAGGTATTATTCTACACAGTGGAAATTCGGCAGTGAACACAAATTCTTACATACCCCTCTAATCAAGTGGGCGAAAGACAAAATAAATTTAAAAATAATAATATATTAACAGAACATGTAAATTATTTTTATTATTGAAAGTAAATCTTAAAGTAGTTCATTATTGTTCTTTTTCTCATTATTAAGTATGCTTTTGCATGAAACATGATCATACATTGATAACTCTGTTCCTCTTAAGCTCAGTAACATACACTGGGACTTTCTGCTGGGTAGGGAATTGTCAGGTGTGCAGTTTACATTTCAGGTTATGCTATTTTTTTGCGCTTATACTCATATGATTCGTGTAATTTGGCTATTTTGCTAGTGGAAGTAAAGATTATTGTTATGGAATCTTGTCTGTCTCATGATTGTATAAATTTAGATTCTAACTTGGGACCTAAACTGTAAAGTAGAATACTTCAGTTTGATCCTCCAGTGTACCTTTTAGAGGAAAACATTTGTAAAAATGTTAAACAGATACTTGTGGAATGAGAAGCCAGAAGTTCTTTAAGTTAGACTTTTTATGTTGTCTGATTCTGCAGTTGCCTTTGAGTAGTCCCTCTAAAGTTTGTGAGACAGTCGAGTATTATTTTGTGTAGTTGACGGATGAGGGCATTAGACTCAAAGACCTTATTGGCCTGGCCAGGAGCAGAGAGGAGAGCCTCTAGGTAGACAGACATCACTTACTTGACTGAATCATGTTGAGCCTTGTTTAGTAGAGTTCAGAAAGATGGTATTGGAGTTTCCATGTAGTGACGGTGTTCACTGTCACGACTGCGTGATTTATTATTCTTTAAAGGAGAGAACTACAGGACAGTCCTTCCTACTAGTTTGTTATTGGCTGGACTGAAAGCAGGAAGAAAGAAATTGAGTGCCTTATGTAAATACATAGGAGCGTGTAGTTTTCCATCATCTTTCTATGGAGGCACTCTTTGTGAATTACTTTGCTTCATTGGTCCTTACTTTAGTACTTGTTCTGTTTTTCTCTTCCGACTATTGTATCATATTCCCTTTTAGGTGTATGTCTTCATTATCTTTTGCCTTTAAATTTCTGAACCAATTGTATCCTTTCTCTTTCCTCTCTAAATACTGTTGCTTGACTTATACACTTTGTTTCTTTTTAGCTTCTCTTTCTTGTTCTAGGAATAACTGTATAAAATACCCAATTTTTGCTAAAAGTTATAACCAGTTCTTCCCAGATTTGTTTCTTATTGGAACAGCATCAAACCAAAAGGAAACTGTAGAAGGAAAAAAAATGAACTTCACTTAGCTATTAAAATAATGACTGGTTTTATGGGGATTTTATGTGAGACTTGAAAAAATAAAACCATTTGGCTGTTTTGTTTTTATGCCATCAAAATATGATGTACCAAAAAAATTTATTAAGAAATATCTCAATATTGCCATTTAAAATTTTTCAGGCTGCTATCCTTGTCCAGGGCCCAACATGAATCCTATTGCTCTTGGGAGCCGCTGGCTTGCTTATGCAGAAAACAAGGTAAGGCATGGCTCGTGTTTTGATTATTTGTAAGGGAGCAAGTGTTGAAGAGTTTTCCAAAGGTGATCACCAACCAACAATGAATGTTTAACTTACTAGTTTGTTTTCTTTGGTTTGGTTTTGATTTTAATCAGGCACCCAGTAGTTATCCTATTTCCCTTATTGCTTAGGATCAGTATTTGGGCTCAACCTTAATTTTCTAACCTTAGTTTTATAGATAGAGCTTTATTCCATTAATCTTAGGCACAACATTGATATTACCTTAGTAGTTTCTGTGAAGCTAGAAATCAGGAGGCAGGGATGACTTTTGTTTTTATTGGTAGATTGGGAACAGAGCCATAGAATAATTTAATTGACTTTATGTGTCTACAGCTAAATCTGTAGCTGTAGATTTAGGGGGTTCAGCCATTTGTCTTATTAATTAAATCACAGGTGATCACATTTTGTTGAATTTTCCAGTTATTTATCAATTTCATTTATCTAATACAGTCATAATAGTAAATGAAGATATTATATTATTACATGGAAGAGTTTTTTTTATGTCCAATTCAAAGACAAAGACAAATTTGAATTTTCAGAAAGAAAACGTGAAATCTTTTTTATGCCATGTTGTGCTCTGCATGTGAATATAGAATGAAATCTAAAAAATATTACAGACTTCAGAGAAGATTATTGTTTTTTATTTCATTTTAGCCTGCTTGTATAATTATTATATATTAAGAATAATAGGAAATAATATTTATTGAAGAATTTTTGACACAAGTCTGAATATGGCAAGTACAATAATTATTTGGAGAAACCATAGAACATGTAAATCTCTGGAATTCACAAAATCAAGAAACTCCTGAAGAAAGTTATTTTTGTAGATAAATTTCTTGATACTTTTCCCAAAATTCTGTTTGCTACAGATATTTTGCATCTTACTGAATGTCATAATGCCATTTCTAGTATATCTCATAAAAATAGCTCTTTTCAAAATATTTTCAAAAAAGACAAGAGGCATACAATTCAGTGGTGACATAATGATATCTTCTAATATTTATATCTGTAATACGTTTCCTTGAGTGCTGGAGAGATCCAAGAAGAATATGCAAAAATTGTCTTTTGGCTCTTGTAAATGTATTCTCACACGTGGGAAACTACCCATTTAGAATTGTAGGTGTTATGCAAATAGTTACATATTGTTTTCTAGCAGAAGGAACTCCCTTCATAGATGCATACTTGGGTGTGTGCCAGTTGTCTTGCTTGTCTTGCCTTTGTAGAGATAAGTTTCATTAATAACTAGCATTCTATACAGAGACCAGAAAGTGTAGTGGCATTTACAAGGAGTTTGTTAATCAGATAACTTTACCATCCTTTGAAGAAAATATTTTTAGATAAATGTCTTTCCATAGTATTTACAAAAATGCTAGTATTTATTAACAGTTTCTAATTGCTTTGGTAACAGTTTCTGATTGTTTTGGTTTTTGGGCTGAGTGTGGAATTGCAAAATTTAATTAAATTTTGGAGTAACAATCTCTTTCAATGAAAATGCTCTTTGACTAAAATTTTAAGCAAGAGGCTATATATGGGAATGCAAGCTGGTGTAGCCACTCTGGAAAACAGTATGGAGGTTCCTCAAAAAGTTGAAAATAGAGCTATCCTATAACTCAGCATTTGTACTACTGGAGATTTACCTCAAAGATACAAATGCAGTAATCCGAAGGGGCCCCTGCATCCCAGTGTTTATAGCAGCAATGTCCACAATAGCCAAACTATGGAAAGAGCCCAGATGTCCATCAACAGATGAATGGATAAAGAAGATGTAGTGTGTGTGTGTGTGTGTGTGTGTGTATATATATGTATATATTACCCACATACATAGATATATCTATATGTACATATATGCATATATGTATGTACGTTTCCTATACATACATACATATATATGTATATACACACACACACACACACACACACATATATATAACATGGAATATTAACTCAACCAGCAAAAAAAAAGAAATCTTGCCATTTGCAACAACATGGATGGAAAGAGAGGGTATTATGCTAAGCGAAGTAAGTCAATCAGAGAAAGACAATTATCATTTGATCTCACTTATATGTGGAATTTGAGAAACAAAGCAGAGGATCATAGGGGAAGAGAGGAAAAAATGAAACAAGACGAAACCAGAGAGGAAAACAAACCATAAGAAATCCTTAATCTCAGAAAACAACCTGAGGGTAGCTGGAGCAGAGGACAGGTAGGGGAGTTGGGGTGGCTGGGTGCAGTGGGGTGGCTGGGTGATAGACATTGGGGAGGGTATGTATTGTGGTGAGCGCTATGTATTGTGTAAGACTGATAAATCACAGACATGTACCCCTGAAACAAATAATATATGTTAACAATAAATTTTTAAAAAGACTTAAATATGAGTCAGGAAACCAAGACGATCCTAAAGGAGAACACAGGCAGTAACTTCTTTGACATCAGCCATAGCAACCTCTTATTAGATATGTCACCCGAGGCAAGGGAAACAAAAGCAAAAATAAATTATTGGGATTTCCTCAAGATAAAAAAACTTCAGCACAGTGAAGGAAACAATCAGTAAAACTAAAAGGCAACCTATGGAATGGGGGAGGATATTTGCATATGACATATCTGATAAAGGGTCAGTATCCAAAATATATAAAGAATTCAATCAACTCAACACCCCAAAAATGAATAATCTAGTTAAAATGGGCAGAAGACATGAATGAACATTTTTCCAAAGACATACAGATGGCCAAGAGACACATGAAAAGATGCTCAACATCAGTGATGATTAGGGAGATACAAATCAAAACTACAGTGTGATATCACCTCACACCTGTCAGAATGGCTAAAATCAGCAACACAAGAAACAATAGGTGTTGGTGAGGATGTAGAGAAAGGGGAACTTCTAGCAGTACTGGTGGGAATGAAACTGGTATAGCCACTCTGGAAAACAGTATGGAGTTAAAAATTAAAAATAGAATTACCTTACAATCTAGCAATTATACTACTGTGTATTTACCCAAAGAATACAAAAATACTAATTTAGAAGGATACATGTACCCCAATATTTGTAGCAACATTATATAATAACCAAATTATGGAAATAGTCCAATTCCAATAACCAAGGAATGGATAAAGAAGATGTGATATGAGGCGCCTGGGTGGCTCAGTGGGTTAAGGTCTCTGCCTTTGGCTCAGGTCATGGTCCTGGGATCAGGCCCTGCATCGGGCTCTCTGCTCGATGGGGAGCCTGCTTCCTCTTCTCTCTCTGCCTGCCTCTCTGCCCACTTGTGATCTCTATCTGCCAAATGAATAGAATAAAAGTCTTAAAAAAAAGATATATCTATATAGATATATATGTATACACACACACATACATATATACATACATACATACACAATGGAATTTTAGCCATAACAAAGACTAAATCTTGCCATTTGCGGTGATGTGGATGGAGTGGAGAGTATTATGCTAAGCAAAATAAGTCAGTCAGAGAAAGACAAATACCATATGATTTCACTCATGTGTGGAATTTAAGAAACAAAACAAATGAGCATAGTGGAGAAAAAAGAGAGGCAAACCAAGAAAAGGACTCTTAACTATAGAGAACAGATTGATGGTTACCAGAGGTGAGGGTGGGTGAAGGGATGGGGTAAATAGGTGATGAGAATTAAGAAGGGCACTTGTGATGAGCACCAGGTGTTGTATGTAAGTGTTGAATCACTAAATTGTACATCTGAAACTAATGTTACACTATATATTAACTAACTGGAATTTAAATTAAAACTTTAAATAAATAAAAAAATAAAATTAAGTCATAAAGAGGCCATATATACTGATTGGGTTTGTTTTTCTTTTTTTTTTTTAATTAGTTTTTAAATTTAAATTCAGTAAATTAGGATATATTATTAGTTTTAGAGGTAGAGGTCAGTGATTCATCAGTCTTATATAATACCCAGTGCTCCTTACATCACATGCCCTCCTTAATGTCCATCACCCCATTACCTCATCCCTCCATGCTCCTCACCTCCAGCAACCCTCAGTTTGTTTCTTGAGATTAAAAGTCTCTTATGGTTTGTCTCCCTCTCTGGTTTTATCTTGTTTCATTTTTTTCTCTCCTCCCCTATGATCCTCTGCTTTGTTTCTCAAATTCCATATATAAGTGAGATCATACAATAATTGTCCTTCTCTGATTGACTTATTTCGCTTAGCATAATACCCTCTCTTTCCACCCATGTTGTTGCAAATGGCAAGATTTCATTTTTTTATTTTTTGCTAGTTGAGTAATATTCCATTGTATATATATATACTACATCTTCTTTATCCATTCATCTGTCAATGGACATCTGGGCTCTTTCCATAGTTTGGCTATTGTGGACATTGCTGCTATAAATACTGGGATGCAGGTGCCCCTTCAGATTACTACAATTGTGTCTTTGGGGTAAATCCGCAGTAGTGCAAATGCTGGGTTGTAGGGTAGTTCTGTGTTCAAGGGGTTTGTTTTTCAGGGCTTCTCTTTAAACTTACTTTTAACTAGGAAAGCTTACAGAAAAGCTGTAAGAATAAATATAGTACAGATACCACAAAGCACACTCATGTACCTTTTACTCTTATTATTTCAGAGTGAGTTGCATATATCACATTACCCCTAAATACTTATCAGTCAATTTAATCTTGAGAAAATGCTTTTAGCTATTTTACCATCCATATTCCAGTTTTATCAATTAACCCTATCATATCATTTGTAGAGCTTTTTTTTTTTGTAGTTCAGGGTCCAGGCTAGGATCAGATATTATATTTTGTTGGGATGTCCCCTGAGATTCTTTTTTTTTTTTTTTAAAGATTTTATTTATTTATTTGACAGACAGAGATCACAAGTAGGCAGAGAGGCAGGCAGAGAGAGAGAGAAGAGGAAGCAGGCTCCCTGCGGAGCAGACAGCCCAATGTGGGGCTCGATCCCAGGACCCTGGGATCATGACCTGGGCCGAAGGCAGTGGCTTTAACCCACTGAGCCACCCAGGCGCCCCTGAGATTCTTTTAATATGTAAGAGTTGACAGTCTTGCTTTGTCTTTTACAGCATTGATGATTTTGAAGAATATAGCCCCCTACCACTACTCCTTACCCCCCCTTTTTTTAATGGAATGATTTTTAGTTTGATTTTTTTATGTTTTCTCTTGATTATATTCAGGTTATATATTTCTGGCTAGAATACAACATGAATATTGTTCTGTATTTCTTATAGTGTAATTTTTTTGTCCTTAATTATTGTGGCTTTCAAATTGTCCCACAATTGACCAAGGAGAGCCCTTCAGGCTGGTTCTTGTGACATGGTAACATGCCTTCATCAATTTTTTACTTAAAATTTGTTTTAAATTACTTTACTTGCTATCATAAGTTAAGGTTCATCTAGTATCTGCCCTGTTGTCAGTCCTGGAATCCTCTACTTCTGATTCCCCTGTTCCTTTTAATGGGCCATGGCTTTAGATACTAAGCTTTGTCCAGTGGATGTGCTCATTGTTATAGGGCTGTTTTTGCTTTTAGACACTTTCAGTGGACAAAGTTTGGAAACACTGCATATTACATACATACTTCTATATGTACGTAAATCAGCAAATATACATATACACACATACTTATGCACCTACACACATATTTTGGAAATGAAGGGTACACATGGGTATTTCCATAGGATTCTTTCCTTTCATCCTCCATCTCACATTGATTTGTCCTTTTTTTGCATGGGAGACTGATATCAGCATATTTCTTTCTTTTTTTTTTTTAATTTTTTTTTAAGATTTTATTTATTTGTCAGAGAGAGAGAGAGAGATCACAAGTAGGCCGAGAGGCAGGCAGAGGCAGAGGGAGAAGCAGGTTCCCTGCTGAGCAAGGAGCCCGATGCGGGACTCGATCCCAGGACGCTGGGATCATGACCTGAGCTGAAGGCAGCCGCTTAACCAACTGAGCCACCCAGGCGTCCCAGCATATTTATTTCTTTGTTTACTCCTATAATTGAAAAAGTAATGGCAGAATTGCTTGCTCACAACATTGTAAATATCAATGCAAATAAAAAGAGTTCAGGATTTCTTGCAGTTATGTCCATTCCTGTTATTGCCCAAAACTGAAGATGTGCAAATACTGTGTTGACATATTATTTTGATTAGTTTGTCCTTTATTTCTCACTTTCTGTCTTCCTTCATTGTTTTTACAGTTTTCATTTGATATATAATTTTTTAAAGATTTTATTTATTTATGAGAGAGGGAGAGAGAGGGAGAGAGAAAAAGGGGGAGGAGCAGCGGGAGAGGGACAAGCAGACTCCACGTTGAGAACAGAGCCTGATGCGGGGCTCAATCTCAGGACACTGACATCATGACCTGAGCTGAAACAAAGAGTCTGATGCTTATCTGACTGAGCCACCCAGGTGCCCCTTAAATATTTTTTAAATATTTTTTAATATTTATTTTTTGTTTACATACTTATATATTTCACTATGTTATATATATTTATATTTCCCTTTCTTTCCAAAAGATAACATAACACATGTGCTCTTTTGTATGTTGCCTTTTTAACTTATATTTTCTGGAAATTAATCCATTTTATAGAGGTTGCACTACAGAAATTTCTGATTTGTCTTTAATTTTGATGAATTGAGATGACAAATGTAATTTCTAATGAGCCTAACGTTTTAAACAAAAAGTTCTGACTTAGTTATGTTTGTATAGAAATGCTGACTCAGTTTTAGTTGAATTGAAAAAGTGATGGTATTGCTTGCTTTTGTAGATTTATTCCTGATTATTCCTGAAACAGAAAAAAAATGGTAGTATTTCTTAAGATGTTTTTTCTTACACATGCAGCAGGAAGCAGCAGAGGGATAACTTTCATAATTCTTTGAATATGTACTTATGAATGAACAAATGAATGAGTGAGTGAGTGAAAGGGTTACTTTTTATTAGTTAAAATGATCTCTTCCTCTCTTTCTTTCTTTTTCTTAAGACAATTTATTTATTTGAGAGAGAGCGAGAGGAGAGAGCACAAGCAGGGGGAGTGTCAGGCAGAGGGACAGGGAGAAGCAGGCTCCCTGCTGAGCAGGAAGCCCAATGTGGGACTCCATCCCAGGACGCAGGGATCATGACCTGAACCGAAGGCAGACACTTAACCGACTGAATCACCCAGGTGTCCCTAAAACAATCACTTTTGAACTCTGTTTTCCCCTATTTGAAACCACATTTGCCATCACCTGTCATTTGGAAAATTCCTCACTGCTGACCTTGGAATCTGCTTCAGCAGCCATTTCATATGCCAGCTATACATCTCCTATCAGACTTTTAAAGATATTCCATTCTAACATATTATTATTGCTTTGAGGAATTGTTTTTTAATTTTATTTATTTTATTTTATTTTTAATTTTTTTTTTAAGATTTTTATTTATTTATTTGACAGACAGAGATCACGAGTAGGCAGAGAGGCAGGAAGAGAGAGAGGAAGGGAAGCAGGCTCCCTGCTGAGCAGAGAGCCCGATATGGGGCTCGATTCCAGGACCCTGGGATCATGACCTGAGCCAAAGGCAGAGGCTTTAACCCACTGAGCCACCCAGGCGCCCCGAGGAATTGTTTTTTAATACAGTGTCAGTGATGAAGAAAATTCTGATTTTTTTCTTCCTCCTTTTCTCCTTCTTCTTCTTCTTCTTCTTCTTTTTTTTTTTTAAGATTTTTTATTTTTTCATTTGGGAGAGAGAGTGAGAGAGCACCAGAGGGGGAAGGGTCAGAGGGAAAAGCAGACTCCCCACTGAGCAGCGAGTCTGTTGCGGGACTCAATCCTGGGACTTGATCCTGGAACTCCAGGATCATGACTCAGGCCAACAGCAGGTGCCTAACTGACTGAGCCACCCAGGCACCCTCAAAATTTTGATTTTAGAATAAAAGAACAGAAAAGCTTATGTATTAATATTTACCAAGTGATCGTGTTTTAAATTATATAAGCATTTTTTGTTTTTATGTTTTGAAAGAGGAAGATTCTATCTGATTCTTGAGGCCTTTAAAATAATCCATAACCCAATGTGGAGCTGTTCTAGTATTCTACTACTGTCATTTTATTTTAAAAAAATTTGCAGTGTAAAAATCTGGCTAATGAGTGCTTTTCTGCTTTGTTTTAAGAAAACTTAAATTTAGGAAGTATAGGAGCAGTGGATAATTTAATCCTGGTGTGTTGCTTAGCACAAGAGACAGTTGTGCATGTTAAATTAGTGATTCGCTTTGAAAATTGACAGGTTGCTTTATTTACGTCAGTCATGAGTAAAGGCATGTCTTTTTCATTCTAATGGTAATACTAGTAAGCCCTCTGAAGTGGACAGCTACTCTGTGTGTCGTGGTTGTTTTATGCATAATTTGTACCACTTTTCCACTGACTTAATTGAAAATGGAAATATGACATATTCTTTCATCTCTCTCTTGTTCTCTCTCTCTCTCTTTTTTTGGTTATCTTTTACAGTCTTTCTGTAGGAATTAAGAGGACAGAACTTCCAATTTGCTAGCATGTTAAATATTTAATGTTAGGAAGTCAAGTCTAAGTCCTTTGATTATGTTATGAAATTTATTTGTGGAAAGATGGCCAGATCCTAAATACTACCATTTCAGAGTTTATGAATTCTTAAAGACTATTCATCTTGTAATTAAAAATTGTATTTGAGCATGAAACTGCCTGAGTGGCACCAGTAGATTATAAAACGGGGGAAAAGTGTCTCAGCAGAGCTTTTAGCTGTTTGTCTGAAACACTTGTACAAACATTCCCACCCACCACCATCTTGCTGCACGGTAAATAAGCCCTATCCTAATAGCCTACGGAGTTAAACAGTTTAAGAGAAATGACTCTCTGGCTTCTTTCTGTCTCTCTTTTTCCAGCTGATTCGATGTCATCAGTCCCGTGGTGGAGCCTGTGGAGACAACATTCAGTCTTACACTGCCACAGTCATTAGTGCTGCTAAAGTGAGTATCAAGTAGTCCCTGGGAGCTGTGATTTTGTGGAGTAACTATCAGGTTTCTCTGCTGAGTTGTATTGAAATGACTCCTTCCCTTTTCATTCACAAATACAGAATAAACTTAAGTAAGTTAGAATTATTTTGCCACTCATGAGGATTGATGACTAAATGATTAGGTATTTAATCTCTTAAGGTTCATAAATAATATATTATTTTCTCTTGCAATGATTATAGGGTTTGTGTTCATCCAGTTTTAGCTTCTTTTTTATTTTAATTTAATTTATTTATTTATCAGAGGGAGAGAGCACAAGCAGGGGGAACAGCAGGCAGAGCAGGCAGAGGGAGAAGCAGGCTCCCCATTAAACAAGGAGCCCAATGCAGGACTCGAATCCAGGACTCTGGGATTGTGACCTAAGCTGAAGGCAGCTGCTTAACTGACTAAGCCACCCAGGCGTCCCTGTGTTCATCCAACTTAAAATTTTAAATTCTAATTTAAATTTTTAAATTTTAAATTTTAAGTCTTTTAGCTCGATTAAAGTCTTTTTTACCTAATTAATAACACTTGTGAAAGAAGCTTTGCATGTTTTCAGTACTGACTTCTGGGTTCTTTTTCTCTGATTTGTATCATTCTACCTATACTGAATCCTTTCGTATCTTTGAACATTTATGAATCTTCTTGACATAGAAGGAATATTATTCCTTAAGAAAATTCGAGTCAAACCCCTGGCACATTCAAAGACTCTTTCATGTCACAGGGCTGCCCCCTGTGTGTTTGCAAATGAGTTCTTTCTGTGTGTGTGAGGGTTAATTTCGATGATGACTCGTAAACTTTATGCTGATTATAAGGTATTCTTATAATCACTATCCTTTTGAATTGTGAAGTATACAACAAAACAATTCTAATAATAGGGATGACATAGTGAATCTAAATGACAGCATGTAATAAAAAACACAACTATTCAGAAAAGGACAACAGTTTAAAGCAAACCACAGGGAGGGAATGAAAGGTCACACTGTTTTATATAAAACAAATACAAAAATACTTCAAGATTGATCACAAGTGCTTACATGATGGACTTTAGAATGTGTTCCTAGGTTTGATGAGAAAAGCATTACATGTTTTTTGCTCAGAAAGGAAATGCTGAATGTCTTTATGCTTACATCACTGTGTATTTTAGATTTTAGAATCTTCGTAAAAATTGCTTACTTTTCTCCTTTGTGTAAGCAAGAATTATGATGGTTATTTCAAAGGAGAGAAATCTGAGACAGTAATCAGTGTTATTCAGTTAGTTTATAATAGATCCACAAAATATAGCAATGATATCTAATTCTCAAGTATTAGATTCTTTTTGGATTTATCTGTGCCGTATACTTTCACTGGGATAGCTCATTGTATTATTACCTGAATAATTTTCAGTTTACATCATAAAGGACAACTTTTCAGCTCTGCTTTGCTGTCACAAGTTTGTGTGCCTACATAAAAGGAAAGTGACTTGCTTCATGTAGTAACCATTTTGCTGTTTAACTGTCAGCTGAATGTGGACATGCTGGAATGAGGCTAGACTTAATAGACTTTGAGAAGAACAAGTGTGAACTCCCCAGTTTTTCTCTACCACATATTGAGAACTGTAAGGGATAAGTTCATGTCTTCATATTTAAACTCTCAGAAATTATGATGACAACACTTTAATCCCATTGATTTCCAGTAGGCAGTTGGTCCCTAATGAAATTGGTGGGGATTGAAATTCACTGTTAGCTCTAGCATTTTATAAAATTCCAGCATTAACTCTTGAATAAAGTAGTTAATATTTAATTTTTGTTTACTCGCTTTTGTCTGATTTTAATGCTAATTCATGCTCCTCTTTATAAATTTACAAAATGAAGGAAGAATAAAACCACGGACATAAAAAAGTCCTTCCTTCCTTCTTTCCTTCCCCCCTCTTTTCCTTCCCCCCTCCCTTCCTCTCTTCCTTCCTTCCTTCCTTTCTTCCTTCTTCCTCCCTTCGCTCCCTCCTTTCCTTATTTTTATTTAAATTCCAATTAGTTCACATACAGTGCAACATGAGTTTCAGCTGTAGAATTCATGGATGCATCACCCATATACAATACCCAGTGCTCATCACAAGTGCCCTTAATACCCATCATGTATTTATTCCACCTCCCCACCTCCCCTTCAGTAACCCTCAGTTTGTTCTTTATAGTTAAGAGTCTGTTTCTTGATTTGCTTCTTTTTTTTTCTTCCCCATGTTCATTTGTTTTGTTTCTTAAATTCCAAAGATGAGTGGAATCGTATGGTATTTGTCTTTCTCTGACTTATTTCACTTAGCATAATACTCTCTAGTTCCATCCACCTCTCTGCAAATAGCGAGATTTATTCTTTTTTATGGCTGAATAATATTCTGTTGTGCATATGTTCCACATCTTTATTCATTCATTAGTTGATAGACATTTGGGCTCTTTCCATAGTTTGGGTTGTTGGTAATGCTACTAGAAACACTGGGGTGCATGTGTCCCTTCCAACTAGTATTTTTGTGTTATTTGGATAAGTACCTAGTAGTGCAGTTGCTGGGTCATAGGGTAGTTCCATTTTTAACTTTTTGAGGAACCTCCGTACTGTTTTCCAGAGTGGCTGCACCAGTTCACCTTCCCACCAACAGTGTTAAGAGGGTTCCCTTTTCTCTGCATCCTCGTCAACACCTGTTGTTTTCTGTGTTAATTTTAGTCATTCTGACTGGTGTGAAGTGGTATCTCATTGTAATTTTGATTTGTATTTCATAGATGTTGAGTGATGTTGAGCATCTTTCCATGTGTTTGTTAGCCATCTCTAAAGTCACCTATTTTCTTTTCTTTTTTTTTTTTTTAAAGATTTTATTTATTTATTTGACAGACAGAGATCACAAGTAGGCAGAGAGAGAGAGAGGGGGAAGCAGGCTCCCTGCTGAGTAGAGAGCCCGATCTAGGGCTTGATCCCAGGACTCCAAGATCATGACCTGAGCCAAAGGCAGAGGCTTAACCCATTGAGCCACCCAGGCGCCCCTAAAGTCACCTATTTCTTGATAGTCTTTTTGGACTTACTGGGTTGTTAAATCCAATCATATATTACACATTGCTTTTTTTTTTTTTTAAGATTTATTTATTTGAGGAAAGAAGGACAGAAGGAGTGGGAGAGAGTCGCAAGCAGACTCCATGCTGAGTGCAGAGCCCGAGGTGGGGCTTGATCCCATGACCCTAAGATCATGACCTGACCCAAAAACAAGAGTCTGATTGCTTAACTGACTGTACCACCCAGGTGTCCCTATATACTGCCTTTTTTTTTTTAATCCTGTGTGTAACTTATATGAAATATTTTTTTGAAGACTTTATTTATTTGAGAGGGAGAAAAAGCAGGAGCAGGAGGAGGGGCAGAGGGAGAGGGAGAGACAGGCTCCCCAGTGAACAGGGAGCCTGATGTGGAGCTTGATCCCAGGACCTTGGGATCAAGGCCTGAGTTGAAGGCAGACGCTTAATTTACTGAATCACCCAGGCGCCCCATGCCATGAAATATTTTTAAAAACATTTTTCTTATATAATGTTTATGTACTTGTGGACTCCTGTGTTAGCATGAATATTTTGAGATTTCTTTTAAAATATTAAATTAATTTGGTATTTAGTATCAGTGTGTAGTATCTAGTTATTTTCCCAAAATTTTGCCAGAAATGGAATGATCCTTCCTTTGTGGATTTTTTTTTTTTATAGGAAAGGTTGGTAAGTTGAGAATCATCTCATTTACCTCCCAAATGATAATTTCTCCTAGTAAGTTATTAGATATAAGAAACTTTGTGGGTAAATTAGCCTTCTGAGATATAAAACAGTTCCAGTTTCCCATGGTAAGTATATCAAAATGACTTCTCTAATTAAGTAGTATAATTATAAATATGTTTTTTGTCTTTGTTACTATTACATGATGTATTATATTTATTTGTATTATATTAGCATATCCACTTGTGAAAATTCATCATGATGTATACTTATAATTCCCGTACTTTTCTGTATAAGGGAATATAAAAGTTTACTAAGAAAAGAACAATCTCACCTACAGATCTTCAGACCTAGAAACCTTCTTCAAGGAATGCGAACATTTAAGAGTGAACAATGGCAATATTACAAAGACTTCCATAGAATAAAAAAGTCATGTAGTGCCTTATCTTGATTTATGATGCAGGATCACCTTGATACTGAAACTTCACGAGAACATTATGAAAGAGGAAAACTGTAGTCTTACTCGTGAATATGAAAAATCCTAAACAAAATACTAGCAGAAAAAAATTAAACAGTATATTGTAATGATAATGTCACAATCGAGTGGGATAATTCCAATACAGGCTGGCTAATTACTCAAAATCAGTGAATGAAATTTGCTACATGAACAGAATAATGGAGAACAATTATATGATTATCTTATATATGTAGACACAAAAAGTTTGATAAAATCAAACATATATGCATTGATAAAATCTTTTAGTAAATAGTGATAGTTTCTGGTTCTCTAGAGTTCAGTTTTTTCTCAAAGTACCAAACTGTTTAAATGTAGTAAACATAGTTATTTTAAAGTCTATTTCTGATATCTCCAGTGTCTGGCTTTTTTGGGGGGTATTTTTATTGTTTATTATTTTTGCTGGTTCTCACCAATGATATCATGGTTCTTTGTTTGCCAGAATTTATTTAAAAAAATCTTTAAAAACAATTTTGAGTTTGAGACACCACAGTTCTGTGGCATTATCAGTCTTGGATCCTGTAATGCCAAGATTTCAGGGGTTGAGTTACTTAAATTATTTAAGTAAAGCTTAGCTGAAATAGCTATGAGATCCCAATTACTACAGGTTTACTCTCATCTCTGTTGTATACTCCTTTGTGTCTTAAGCAAAAAACATGGAGGTAAAGTCACCAGGTAGACCCCCTTGCACATGACCACCTAGTACCAGAAGTCCATCAAAAGTGCCACTCACTCTCTTAGAAGCCTCTCCTAGAATCATTAGATACATCTAGGCCTAACTATCCTGCTTAGATGTCTGGATTTTCTTGTTCTCTTGGATTTGGATCTAGTAACTCTTTACTATCTTGTTAAATATTTAGTACCTTTAAGCAGAGTTGAAAAAAAAAAAAATTCTCCCCAGTTACCCTACTTGTTTTCATTGGTAGGACTGACCTGATTTACCTAGCCTGCCATTACTGGAAATAGAAAATAAAATTTCTTATAATTTCTTACCATTTTTATAATTTCTAGGTAATATATTTATTTTGAGATAGAACATGGAAGATATTTAAAAAGCCATGTAGTATGTGCTCCTTAAGAAAATAATAATCTTGAAATATTCACATTGCTTGTTAAATAACTTTTTCTGAAAGAGTAATCATTAGTATTTTTCTCTCACTGATGAGAGCTGTTTACAGGGCATCATACAAGGTAGAAACTTTGTCATGTGGAAGGATTAATTATTAAATTTTTTCTTACTTTTTGTCTCACCATATAGTTGTAAGTACAAATATATTAATTATATATGTACTTGAATCTCCTTAGAGGAAATGATCTTTTTAAATTTTCTGGATTTTTAAATAGCACTTAAAATTAATCTTTATACTTTTAGATTTTTTTCTCTTTGCTTTTCCAAATAATTTATGTGGCTTTCCTTAGAATATAATGGTGATGAGTTCCCTGTGGCAGTGTTAAGGGGAAAAGTCTAATACTGAAATAATTCAAATTGATTATTTTGATACATTTATAAAATCTTGGTCTGTATTTCCTAATTACCATACATCTGTCCTCTTTGATCTTTCCTTTTAATGTGTTTTGCCCCCAGTGTGGTAAATTGATTTAATAAAAATGCCTCCTTTTTTCCCTGGTTATCTGATAACTTCTTAATGACAACTAACAGCTTTTGTGAGAGCAGCACCATTAGCACTAATGGACAGGGAGGACAACTGATACAGCATGAGAAAGGTTAAAGATGACTAGTGACCCTGCGGCAAATCTGTCTACACAGAACAGAATAAGTACCATGCTCATTTGAATTTTTGGTCAGAGTGGATTATCTGACATATCTGGTAAAGTCTTACATTCAGCTCTCCTATATGATAAAATTTAGATCTGTGAATAACTCTTGTTAAGATCTGTCAGGAATATAATAAATTTTTTAGCTCCCTCAGACTGTGAAGACACTCAGTCTAATTTAATATTCTCCATTTGGCCAAATTAGATTTTTTATTTCTAATTTTTATTGAGTTTTCATCCTTTTTGGTATATTGAGGAAGTCATCAGGTATGTACAGGCTCTTTTGGCTAAAATCTAAAGACTAATTACTCTGAGATGATTTAGGTACCTAAATATGGTATGTGAACACTATTGAATAACATTATGGATTTCTTCTGGACACTAGTTCTTATCAGTGTGTTTGAGTCTAACATGGTAACAAATTTCTTCTAGAAGCAAAGGTCTTTACTGGTGCAGGAAACATCCAGTACCCCTTTCACCCCCTGCATCATAACGTGTTTTGAAAGTTAATGAGCTTTAAAAGTGCTATCTTGTCACTTACTATACAAAGTTCAGATTTGATAACTGTTAAATTTTGGGTTTAAATTTTTGTCCACTAATAAAATGGTAGTTGTAAGTTTTCTTGGTGTGTGTGTGAGAATTATCAATAACTCTTCATGTGATAATGAGCCTTTGACTGTGAAATACACTACTCTGTTTTCCCCTTTCTGGAGTTTCTTCCTAGTTCTCTTACATTGACTTTTCCTTTTATCCATGGTCTCCTTAGTACACTTCTTCCCACTTTCTATGTGCTCTAGTTCTTTTAGTTTTATTCCTGTTTATTAGTATAAAAGCATGAAATAATAGGCTCAAGGACAAATGGAGAGGATATACAACCAGACTTTAAACCTGAAAAGTGAATTCCTTTGATAAAGGGATAGCTCTGTTTAAGTGGGAGCATCTCCATTAGCCCTGATGGAATAAGTATAGCAGCTGAGGTATCTCAGAGGTTAATCAGGCTTCCTGGCCAGCTTTGACATCAATACACAGTGGCGCCTGATTTTGTTGGTCCTTCAGAGGCTTTCTTGACAACGCTCTAACAGACTTTGTGTAAGTCATTGCTTGTGAATTATTGAAACAAATGTTTGGCTGATAATTGAGGAATGCTAATGTGTTTTATAATCACTGCAGTCTGAGGTTTTAGCGCTAAACAAAAGAGTTAGAATTGATTTGTGGTTTTTTCATGGTTTCAGTCGGCAGTAAGTTACATTTTTTTGCTTGAGTTCAGCAAATGGCTTTGATGGTCATTTTATTTAAGTATTTATTAGGACACACTATTATAGTCTTCATTCCACACACTCCCCCCTGCCCCGGTATATTCTGAATTCATGAAGTGTGAGGTCACAAGTAGTAACAGGATTTGAATACAAGGCAGTACTGGATGGCGGTTGAAATCAGGTTTTAGAGATAGTTCTAGTATTGAATTCTGGCTTTGTCATTGGTTAACTGTTTGAGCTGCCATTTCATTTAACTTCTGTAGCCTCACTTTTCTTTTCTATAGAAAAGAAGTGTTCGAGTAAATCTGTAGAGATCATCTATGTTAAGAGCCTTGACAAGTGCACAGTAAAGATTCCACAGGACATAGCTACAGTAAAATAATACATATATTACTAGTCTTAGCTCTATGGTGTTTTAATGGAAAATTTCCTTGGAAAATACATTTCCTTATTTTAATTCCAATCTAATTGTTGCTTAAATCACATTTAGGTCTTTATAAAGTACCTTCTTTCCCTATCTTTTATGAAACAGTATTTGAAATACCATGTATATAATAATTTTCATTTTAAAATTTAGCTATAGCATATGCCAGAATTCTCCATAATTATTCTTAAAAGAGGGAGTCATTTCATTAAAGATTAATTTGCAGTATTTAAAAAATTTTTTTTCTCACAATTTGAGAATTGGAAAAAATTCTTTTTTTTTTTAAAGATTTTTATTCATTTATTTGATAGATAGAGATTACAAGTAGGCAGAGAGGCACGCAGAGAGAGAGGAAGGGAAGCAGGCTCCCTGCCGAGCAGAGAGTCCTATGCGGGGCTCGATCCCAGGACCCTGGGATCATGACCTGAGCGGAAAGCAGAGGCTTTAACCCACTCAGCCACCCAGGCGCCCCTGGAAAAAATTATTTCTGAATGTGTATATCCTACATAATTTCTGATATGTCCATGTAATCTACTTATTTTCACTCTGCTGGTTAAATCTTTTTTTTTGATATATCTGAATCACATGCTTTTCTCTTTCTTTTAGTTTTTTTCACTTTATGGGACAAAAAAAATCCCACAGAAACGCATTACTTTCGCATTATTGTTTGTTAATGCAAATAGCAGTAATCAGATAATAAGATTCACATAAAAGAAATAACTCACGAGTTTGTTTTATCTATTTGCCTCGAATGAAATGGAACTAAAATGTAATTATAAAACATCTTAAGTTGTCTTTAATTGAAATAGTATATTAGAAGCATTACAGTGAATTGTTTTCTGTTACCAGAGAAAAAACAGTCTTCTTAGCTAATCTTTTGTGATGTTTTATTCATCTAGTAATTGGTATCTTGGATGGAGACTATATTTCCACATGCCAAATTTTTTTTTCTTTTAATTGAGGTAAAATTGGTATATAACATATTAGTTTTACGTGTACCTTATAATTTGACTTCTGTATGTACTACAAAATGATTACCACCAAAAGTCTAGTCGCCATTCATCACCATCAAATTGACTGCCTTCACCCATTTTTGCCCACCTCCTGATCACCTTCCCCTCTGGTAACCATCAATCTATTCCCTGTAAGTTTGTTTTTATATTCTTTTGTTTGTTTTTTTAGATTCCACATATAAATGAAATCAAATGGTATTTGTCTTTCTCCATCTGGTTTATCTCACTTAGCTCAATACCCTCAAGGTCCATCCATGTTGTCACAAATGGCAGTATTTTATTCTTCTATGTAGCTAAGTAATATTCTGATATATATATATCTCACATCCTCTTTATATATATATATTTACATACATAAATATAAATATATTTTTATATATATAAATTAAAAATTAAAAATAGAATATAGAATATATAACTATGTAATATATAACTACATATTATAACTAAATATATATATTATATATATATATATATATATATATATATATATATATATCACATCCTCTTTATCCTAATTCATCTGTCAGTGAACACTTACATTGTTTCCATGTCTTGGCTATTGTATATAATGCTCCATTGAACATAGTAGTGTATGTAATTTTTGAATTTGTGTTTTTATATTCTTTGAATAAATACCCAGAAGTAGAATTGCTGGATCATATGGTAGATCTATTCTTAACTTTTTGAGGAATCTCCATACTGTTTTCTGTAGTGGCTGCACCAGTTTGCATTCCTATTGACAGCTAACAAGGCTTCCCTTTTCTCCATATTCTCTCCAGCACCTGTGATTTCTTGTCTTTTTTTTTTTATATATAATAGCCATTATAACAGGTGTGAAATGATAATTCATTGTGGTTTTAATTTACATTTCCCTGCTGACTAGTGATATTGAACATCTTTTCACGTCTTTTGGCCATCTGTATATCTTTTTCAGAAAAACGTCTATTCAGATCCTCTACTCATTTTTTATTTTTTATTTTTATTTTTTGTTATTGTTGCTGAGTTGTGTGAATTTTTTATATATTTTGGATATTAACCTTGTATTCAGATATGTAATCTGCAAATGTCTTCTTCCATTAAGTGTTTTCATTTTGATGATGGTTTTCTGTGCTGTGCAGAAGCTTTTCAGTTTGATAGAGTCCAATTTTTTTTTTCTTTTGTTTCCCTTGCCTTTGGAGACAGATCCACAAGCACATCTCTAAGATTGATGTTAATGAGCTTATTGCCTATGTTTTCTTCTGGGAATTTTGTGGTTTCAGTTCTTACATTCAGTTATTTAATTCATTTTGAGTTAATTTTTATGTATAAGAAAGTTGTCTAGTTTCACCACCTAGGCGCCCCCTTATTTCCCCTTTAATTCTGAGTGATAACTTTGCTGGGTAGAGAATTCTTGGTTGGAAGTTTTTTCCTTTTAGCACTTTGAATATGGCATGCCACTCCCTTTGGACTGCAAAGTTTCTGTTGAAAAATCTTGATAGCCTTAGATGGTTTCCTTGTATGTATTTCTCTTGATGCTTTTAAAATTCTCTCTTTAACTTTTACCATTTTAATTATAATGTGTCTTGGTGTGGATCTCTTTGGATTTGTCTTATTTGGAACACTCTGGGGTTCCCACCATTATGCCTGTTTCCTTCCCCAGATTAGGGATATTTTTAGCTATTATTTTTTAAAAATAATTTTTCTGGCCCTTTCTCTCTTCTCCTCTGGGGACCCTGTATTGTGAATGCTGTTCTGCTTGAAGTCCTCCCAAGGTTTTTGTTTTTTAAATTCTTTTTTCTTTTTGCTCCTTTGAGTGAGTTTCATTGTTTTGCCTTCTATCTCACTGGTCTGCTTCATTTAGTCTGCTGTTGAACTCCTGTGGTGTATTTTTCAGTTCAGTTTTTATATTTTTAGCTCTGTAGCTTCTGTTTGATACTTTTTAATATTTTCTCTTATTTTTGTTGAAGTTTGCACTGTGTTCATTCATTCTTCTGAATTTGATGAGTATCTTTTTGACCATTATTTTGAACTCTGTTGCTTATCTCATTTTATTAAGGTCTTTTTCTGAGGTTTTGTCTTTTTCTTTGGAACATATTCCTCTTTCTTCTCATTTTGGCTTTCTGTGTTTGTTTCTATCATTAGGCAAATCAACTACCTCTAATAGTCTTGAAGGGGGGCTTTTGTGGGAGATAGCTTGTGAGGCTCAGAAACACTTATCTCTCCTAGGGACTCAAGGAGTGTCTCCTGTGTGAGCTGCGTGTGTCTGCCCACCTACTGTGGTAGGGCTATGGCTCTGGCATGGGAATATGTGGGGCTCTTGTCTGGCCCACCTGTGATGTGTGGCTGTGGCATAGGAATAGGTATCTACATGCCTGATCTTGATGCACAATATTATATAATAGCATATTATAGATTTACTTTGAAAGCATAGTCTTTTTTATTCTACCATTGGTCAAATGGAATTTTACAATTGGTCAGTCTTTTTCATGCTAAAAAATAGATTTAAAATTAGATTTGTATTTCAAAATATAACAACATGTTAGTGAAGATGCAGAGAAAGGGGAACCCTCATAGACTATTGGTAGGAATATGAACTGGTACAACCACTTAGAAAAACAGTATGGAGGTTCTTCAAAAAGTTAAAAATAGAACTACCCTGTGATTCAGCAATTACTCTACTAGGCTTTCACCCAAAGGATACAATAATGCTGATTTGACGGGACATATGCACCCCAGTGTTTGTAGCAGCACTGTCAACAATAGCCAAATTATGGAAAGAGTCCAAATGTCCATTGACTGATGAATGGATAAAGATGTGGTGTATAAACACAATGGGATATTACTCAGCCATCCAAAAGAATGAAATCTTGCCATTGTTATATGTATTAAGAAGAAGGGAGAGAAGAATTTTTTTAATAAAAATATAATTGTTCCTTCATGCAGAATAAAGCTTTTTGGGTATTTACGTATGGCTTTATTTTCACTATGCTGACTTTGGGGATTCTACTGATAGCATTCACTTAAATTAATACTGATTTTCTAACTAAAATTTAAGATCATATGAAAAGTCAGACTGAATTTCTATGACAATTCACTGCTACATATAGGCTTGTAAGAGAATAAGGAAGTTAAAAGATAGAAGAATTAACAAAATGCGTATTTCTGTTTAGAATCCAAATACTGATGTGAAGTCATATATTTTACATTTCATTTTATAGACATTGAAAACTGGTTTGACAATGGTCGGGAAAGTAGTGACTCAGCTGACAGGCACACTGCCTTCAGGTGTGACAGAAGACGATGTTGCCCTCCATAGTAATTCAAGGCGGAGTCCTTTGGTTCCAGGCATCATCACAGTAATTGACACTGAAACAGTTGGAGAGGGCCAGGTAAGAACTTCTGATGCAGGCAATGTCCTTTTTCTGCAAAGGTTAGGTGACTAAGAATGTCATTTGTGATCAGGAACAGCCAGATGCACTTGGCCTTGGAGATTCTTAATTTGGAATTCTAGAAATTGAGGTTATTTCAGGTTAGAATTTTTTTTTCAAAAAAAGATGAGTAATATGTTAAAACCTCTTATTTCAAACGTTATTAATGTTTTGAACCTGAAGGTAAAATTGAGGTTCTAAGGAGTTCTTGTTATCTCTTCATTAGGACATTTGTTTCACAAATAAATAGTTACATACCTCTTTATACTCTTGCATTTGTAATACATTTTTTTAAAAATGATGTTTGTTATGATCTAAATCAGAAGATTAATAATTGATTTTAAAAAGATTTTATTTATTTGAGAAACAGAGAGAGTACATGAGTTGGGGGGAGGGGGCCGAGTGAGAGGGAAAAGCAGATGCCCCTGTGAGCAGGGAGCCTGATATGGGGCTCAATCCCAGGATTTTGAGATTATGACCTGAGCTTAAGGCAGATGCCTAATCAACTGAACCACCCAGGCATCCTTTAATAATTAATTTTTAAGGTAGAGGCTTGCTCATAGAAGCAATCAATATGACCTTCCACATTTTGGAGGGAATTTAAAAAATTATTGACTAATTATGATGGTTACAAGTGACAGTAATGTAAATAATATCAAATTTTATTACACTTATTTATAAATATGAAAAATGGACAAATATCTCAAAGTGTATATTAGAATACATACATGGTAATGCATCTTACCAAATCCTATATCTTCAGATAATGCAGGAACATTTAGAAGGAGTGATTATAAACATGGAAAAATATGTGACAATGTATTGCTGATGAGAAACCCATTGGATTTTGTTTTCTCCCCCACGTACCCATAAGTTATTTTCTTTTCTATTAATAGTCTTGAATTTTAAAATACATTTCTGAAAGGAAGAGGATTTTAAAATTCTAGTAGTTTGTGATTATTGCTACAAAAAATCCAATCTAAAGTTGATTGTTAGAATAGGAGTAGAGCAACATTTGTCAAATAGAAATTATTTTAATTTTTCTATAATATATATTTCTGTTTTCAGAACATAATGTCTGGAGGCTACGTGAATCTTTAAAGTATTAGCCCTAAATTTTGCATGTTCTTTTTAGAAAATCTCCTTCCAGTAATACATGGTTCTGTATCTGATAAAAGATTACCTTTGACCACTACTCATGTACTAGTTCTTATAGTAAGATCAGATGGCATTTCAAAAGCACGTGGACTGTACTGCAATTAAAAGACAAAAAAATCTTTGAAATTCTGGGTTATTCAATTTAGCTGTTGTATTTTATTTGAAATCTGAATGATAATCCACCTCTCACATGTTAACTTTGCGGTTCACCAAATCTTGTTTAAAACTCTTTTTAATGAAGTGCTAGCAAACTTTTCAGTTGAGTGTAATGAAATTTTTTTAAGTGATAATTAGCTCAAGTTGATAGACACAGACTGATGTTAATTTTCTTTCTCAATTGGAATTAAATATTTAAACCCTTAGTGTTTTATGGGTGTTAAAGTAAAAAATGTTTTCTTTTGTCCTTTAGTTCTTAATTAATTTACTTCCAAGGCCACCCACATTTAATGCGTAGTAACAGTCAACATTGTCTAGTTTGGTGAGTCCAAGTAAGTCTGTTAAGTGTCTAGCATTTGTTGACAGACAGATTTGTGGTCATTTAGAAGTAGAAAATGTTATCTGATTATTTTTCATGAAATAGAGGAATAATTCAATTTGTTTTATTATATTTAAGTGTAGGAACATGTAAAAAGAAAATCTTGAAGTAATGATATTAAAAAGCTTAGCATTAGGCCTTATGTTATCAAATGTGGTTCCCCCATGCCCCTCTCTTTTTTTATTAACTTTTTATTAGTTTAAAATGGAATTCTCAGATTTGGAATATGGAAATGAACTGGAGGTTGTGGAATTGCAAAATTCATTTTTCCTTGATAAGGGAGTTGTTGACACTTGAAACAAGTAAAGTACTTCATTAGGAAATAAGAATTACAGAATTGTTAGCTTTTAAAAGTGAAAAGAGGTTAAGTGTTGCCCAATCTTAAAAATGTTATCTTTTCTCTTATTTGTTGAGATCATAATCTCTTTTCATTCCCACTTATAACATTCTGAAATTTTAATTTATTTTAAAATTCTATTATAAAGCAGGAAATAAGTTGATGTTCAATAAATGACAAGTTGCTATGTGCATTTTGAGAGAATTACAAATATTTTTTAAAGCGACAAGATTTCCTGAGTATAATACTATCCTCCTTTCTTTTATTAATGGGAATCTGTTTTTTGTCAAGAAGACATTTTTGTCTCTGATACATAGTTCAGCTGGAGTACAGGGCTGTTTTTAGGTTATGCTGGATTGTATGAAAAAGACTTCAGGGGTTATTGTCATAGATTTATCACTTTCAGCCCTTTCCAACTGATGTTTGACCCTAGCTGTAATGTTTTTCCTTTTCCATATATATCTCAGGAGCTGAAACTAACATTATGTTCACTTTTGCTCTTTAAATTCAGTGAGCCTTTAATAAAGATATTTTCATGTTTACAGTGGCAGTATATAAAATTTGATTCACCATCTTTCTAATGCTAAATTGATTAGTTTGATTTTATGTTGATGGGATCATTGTGTGGGAACTGCGTTAAGGAGGAGTGGATTTGATGGACTTCATGTCCATTTTAAAATCTATGTTACTTGTTTTATTTAAAAGCATTTTGTGGCTAGATAAGCTAAGTGGTATAATATGCCTTTACACATTTATATAATTGAAGTTAGCAGTGTGGCAAAGTCTCTAATCAGAGAAAAATCCTCCAGAATGATGACATAAACTTGAGCTGTTTCTCTCCCTGGGTACAAGTGTTATTCATAATAATTTAGTGGCTCCTGAAGTGTTTTGTCTGTCTTTTTGTTCACATGATAAAGGTTTATCCACCTTATATCAGTTAAAGTGCTTTGATTAATTTTAATACAGTCAAGTTGTTATTACATATACTTAAGTTCAGCCTGCTTAGTTAACTGGTAAGTAAAAGGTGCATGTCTTAGGACAATTGTTTTGGGATATCTTTTCTATTATTTTTTTTTAAAGATTTTATTTATTTATTTGACAGACAGAGATCACAAGTAGGCAGAGAAGCAGGCAGAGAGAGAGGAGGAAGCAGGCTCCCTGCTGAGCAGAGAGCCCGATGCGGGGCTTGATCCCAGAACCCTGGGATCATGACCTGAGCCGAAGGCAGAGGCTTTAACCCACTGAGCCACCCAGGCGCCCCATATCTTTTCTATTATTAATTTGATGTTTTAGGTAAGGTGATAATGCAATGGAAAGAATCCTTCCAAAAGTATCTGGTTGTTATATTTGTGAAGCTCATAAGGTTCAATACAAAGAATTATACATAGTGGTATGAGGCTTTGCTGTGCCCCAAGATTAATGTGCATTTTTACTAGACAGCTTCTGTATTGGTACCATTAAATAGAGGACTCACTACTAATTGTGTTGGAGAGGAAGATGTAGGGTTATAATACATGAAAGGGAATCTTGTAAAATTGAGTTAAAATAGTGAAATGGACAAATACAAATATTACACAGAAAAAAAAAAATAAAACCTACAAAATTTCCCTGACTTAAAATATCTTGACTTAATGATTTTTCAACTTTTTGATGACATGAAAGTCCTTTATAAATTCAGTAGATACTGTACTTTGAATTTGGGGAATTTTGAACTTCCCTAGTTCAGTGATACATGGTATAGTAGTACTCTCCTGTGATGCTGGGCAGCGACTGCCGGCCATAGCTCCTAGTTAGCCATGTGATCAGGAGGGTAAACAATGGGTACACTTACAGCTGTTCTGCACCCACACAACCATTCCTACTTCCCTCCTCCTTGCCCCCACCAAACTGGGAAATAAACCTGAAGGCCAGAGGTAAAAGGGGCCACAGGTTGGCCTGGGTTCCACATTATTCTGAAACCTATCGGGGCCCGGAATCCATGGGTTCCAGTGGGTCCCTGCTATTGGCTGGGAGAAGCAGGGAGAGCTCTGTTTGTGGCAAGGATAAGATATGCAGAAATGAGAGCCCTCATACACTGTTGCTGCGAATGCAAATTTGTCTAGGTGCTTTGGAAAAGAATTACCATATGACTTAGCAGTTTGTCTTCTAGATATACCCAAAAGAAACGAAATACATGTCCATGTATGTTCATAGCAGCATTATTTGTAATGCCTAAAAAGTAGGTGCAACCTTGATATATATATATCAACTGATTGGTAGATGGATAAATAACGTGATATAGACATACAATGTGATATTCTTCAGCAATAAAATGAAATGAAGTACTTTTCATGTTCCAATGTGGATGAGTCTTGAAAATAATGTGCTTTGTGAAAGAAGCCAGTCACAAAAGAGTATATGTTGTACGATTCCATTTGTAGAATGAAATGTCCAGAAGAAGCAAATCAATAAAGTAAATTATAGTTGCCCAGGGCTGGTAGTTTGGAAGAAATGGGAGAAATGTGGGGCAACTGTTAATATTATGAGGTTTCTTTTGGTGATGAAAATGTTCTAAATTTGGTTGTGGTGATGGTTCTACAGTTATGGGAATATACCATATACCCAGAGCAAACCCTTCGTATATTTAACAAACTTGGTGTAACACACTTTGCTGAAGACTACTCCTATAAGACTTCTTTTCCTTTTCTTATTTTTCTCTTAATGTGTGTAAGATTGATGAATCACAGACCCTGTATCCCTGAAATAAATAATACATTATATGTTAATAATAAAAAAAGAAAGTCAGTGGAAAAACCAAAAAGAAAGATTAGAAAAATAACTTACAAGGCATGTTTTCCTGCCAATTGTGGTGAAATATGCATAACATAAAATTTGACATTTAGCCACTTTTAAGTTTACACTTCAGTGGCATAAGTATATTCATAGTGTTATACAACCATCACTCTTCTCCATTTCTAGAACTTTTTCATCATCTGGATTCATTGTACTGTAACTCCCCAACCCCCTGTCCCCACAGTCCCTGGTGACCATCATTCTGATTTCTGCCTCTAGTAGATTGACCATAATTAAAAAGATGTATAATACAAAGTGTTGGAAAGGACGTGGAGCAATTGGAAACCTTATACTTTACTGGTGGAAATATAAAATGATGTAGCTATTTTGGAAAACAGTTTGTTAAAAGTTCAGCATATGTTTATCATATCACTGAGCAAGTTCACTCTAGATATCTCTCCAAGAGAAATAAAAGCATGTTCAGAAAAATATGTATACATAGATATTCATAGCAGACTATGCTTCATAGTAACCAACTAGAAATAATCCAAATTGCCAAGAATTGCCAAGAATTGGTGGGTGAACCCACAGGTTGTGATACCTCCATACAGTGGAATACAACTTAGCAATATAAAGAAATGAATACCTGAAACAACATGGTTGAACTATAAAAATTATAGTGAAAGAAAAGAATGAAAGTGAAAGAAAATAGAAGGCAAATTGCATGATTTTTTTTTTTTAAAGATCTTATTTATTTATTTCAGAGGGAGAGAGTATAAGCAGGGGGAGCAGCAGGCAGAGGGAGAAGTAGGCTCCCTGCTGAGCAGGGAGCTTGATACAGGACTCGATCCCAGGACCCTGGGATAATGACCTGAGTCGAAGGCAGATGCTTAACTGACTGAGCCTCCTGCATGACTCTGTCTATATGAAAAATTTTCAAAAATTTTAGAAAAGACAAAAGAAATAAAATGTACATAGGGATTGCCTGGGGCTTAGAGTTAGAGATCTACTGTAGAGTTAATATGAAGACATTTTTGGGGTGATGGAAGAATTCTAAATCTAGAATGTGGTAATGGTTATGCAGTTGTATAAATTTACTAAGCATTAAATTTATACATAATTAAAATGTATTAAATGGTGGTTTGAATGTATAAATTTACTGTGACTGGGGAATGACTATCGGTTATGGTGAAGAGGTAAGCAAATCTTCTCCCTAGAAAATAAGTATATTACTTGAAAGAATTTTCAAAAATTGCTATCTGGGGACTCTGGATATAGACCAAAAAAGAATGTAATGATAAACATGTAAAGACTTTAGAATTTGGATAACAGTGATAGGAGATAATGGCCTTTTTGCCTGAGGCTGCTCTTATTCACATCTGCCTGGAGCTTGGTGAATGTGACAATTTTATCAGAGTGAAGTGGGCCAGGTGAACAAGCCATTTCCCTTCTAACCAGGTGATTTACTTGATTTGGATTATTTTCATTAGTAAACTTGGTAGGTGATGAATAAGGGATAATGTGTAGCCCTGCTAGCCTGAGATTGGGGCCAATTTGAAGAACAGAGAGGAAAAATGTTAGTGAAATGTAAGTAGAGCCTCAGAGACCTCTAGGACAGCATCAAATGTACCAACATATGTGTAATTGGGGTCTCAGAAAGAGAGGTGAGAAAGGGGCAGAAAAACATTTGAGGAAAGAAAATATATAAATATTTATCTTTCTTTTCCTTTAACTTCTTTAAAATGTGGACAGTTTTAGGTAATAATTATAACATGTTTCTCAGTTGATAATACATATAACAACAGTAGCACAAAAGAATGGGGAGGGAATGCAACTATACTGGAGCAAGGAGCTATGCTTTATTCCAATTAAGTTTATAATTAATGGACAGTCTTATAATCTATGTAGTACCTTGTAACCTATACAGCAATCAATAAAAATTACTCCAAAAAATTAACAGAGGAATTCAAATGGTGACTTTAAAAATAATTAACACAAGAGGATCAGAGGTACAACAAACACCTGAAGACAAAATAATTAGCAAAATGGCAGACCTAAATCCAATTATGTACATAGTTATGTTAACTATAAATGGACTCAAGTTAAAAGACAGCGATTATCAGGCCAGAATCCTTCAGATTCGAAGACATAAGTGGCTGAAGTAAAAGGATTGAAGAAATGTACCATGCAAACAATAACCATGATAGGACTGGGTGGCTATATTAATATCAGACAAAATAGAAAGTCAAGAAATATTGCCAGAGAGAAAGATCTTTCATAGTAACAATAGGGTCAATGTAATAAGTAGATAAAACAAATATTAATGTGTGGACACCTACAGCATAGCCCAGCGAACATTGAGCAAAATCCAACAGATTGAAAGGAGAAATTATAGCTAACTTTATAGCTTGAGATTTAAATACTTTGCTGTCATAATTGATAGGAAAAACTAGACAAAATGTGTGAAGATTTATAAGACTCGATTAACACTATCAACCAGCACAATGTGACATTCCCTCCTCAAACCTGTAGAATTTGCATTCTTTTCAAGAACATCTGGAATGCTTTCCAAGATAGACCTTACAATTGGCCATAAAACAAATCTAAATAGCTTTAAAAGGATTAAAATCATGCAAAGTATGTTCCCTGTGAACTATGGAAATCAATAACAGAATGAAATTATGGAAATCTCCCAATATTTGGAAATAAAACAACACACCTACCTATAAATAACTCATGAGTCGGAGAAGGAATCTCAAGGAAATTAGAAAATGTTTTGAATGGAATGAAAATAAAAACTGAACATATCAGAATTTATAAAGTGCAGCTCTTCCTTTGTACAGAGGAAATGTTTAGCTTTAAATGCTTATAGTAGGAAAGAAAAATGGTCTGAAACTAATAGTCTTTGCTTTTCCCTTTTTCTAATATGAAAAAGAAGAGCAAATTATAACCAAGCAAAACAAATGAAATAAATACTAAAGTTATGAATAGAAGTCAACAAAATAGCAAATAGTGCAATATTGGGGAAAGTCCAAAATTGGTTCTTTGAAAAGATCAACAAAATTGATTCTCAAAAAGATAAAAATAGAATTATTGTATGATTCAGCAATCTGACCTCTGGGTTTACATGCAAAAGAATTCAAAGTAGGATCTTAAAGAGATATTTACACACCCACATTCATTGCAGCATATTCGTGGTAACCAGGATGTGGAAGCAATCCATATATCTATCACTAGGTGAGTGGGTAATGGAAAATGTGATGTATACATACTATATAATATTATACAGCCTTAAAAATAGGAAATCTTGTGACATGTTACAACATGGACAAGCCTTGAGGACATTTTGCTAAGGGAAATAAGCCAGTCATAAAAGTGCAAATGCTCTATTCTTTCCATTATTTTGACTGTCTAAAATACTCAAAATCATAGAAACAGAAAATAGAAAGGTGGTTAACAAGGGCTGGGAAGGGAGGAAGAAGAATCAGTGTTTAGTGGGTATAGAGTTTCAGTGTTGCAAGATGAAAAAGTTCTAGGAATCTGTTACACAACAGTGTGACTATACTTAATATATTGAACTGAACACTCAAATATTGTTAAGATGGCAGTAACGATCCATGCACAAAAAAATTGACAAACCTGTGGCTTCACTGAATTGCAGGTTCGAGTCAGAGCAATAAGGCAAGAAAATTAAAGCATTAAGATAGGAAAGGATGACAAATCAGATACTTCTATGTAATGGATTGTTGTAATGGTTACGGTATTGTATAAAATCATTGAATTATAAACATAAAACAGGCAACTTTATGGTATGTGAATTACACCTTTGTAAAACTTTTCATACTAACAGAAAAATTAACATTGCTAGTGTAGGATTAGTTCCTGGTGTACTTTAGATTAAATTATTTAGGGACACGTTGGGTGGCTTAGTCAGTTAAGCATCTGCCTTCAGTTTAGGTCATGATCCCAGGACCCTGGGATCAAATCCCGCATCCTTGCTCATCAGGGTCCTCTTTCTCCCTCTGCCTGCTGCTCCCCTTGCTTGTGCCCATGCTCTCTTGCTCTCCCTCACAAATAAATAAATAAACTCTTTAAAAAAATATTTATTGATTAAATTACTTATGTCTGAATATCATGACCCGATGATAATCTAGTCATGAGCAAGCATTTTCCAGCAGGCCATAACACAATAAGAACTGTGTGTTCTTTGGAGGAAGCTCTACATGGCTGATTTTATGCTTTTTATTTTTTTCTAAACCTCAATTTCAATAAATTATTGTCTCTGTCATTTACAATAAAGCCGGTCAACTTTCTAGAGTTTATATGATTGATCTGCTGGGGCATATTATATCTTTTCCTCATTCCTAAAGTGGCATTCTCACCTTATAGTGACAAGAATAATCTTCCAGTATAGTGGAAGCATGTTATTTGGTCAGGGGTATTATAGTGTAGCTGTGTATACCTCAGGCTCAGTGATTGGTGAGTAAAGCTTAACTTCCATTTGCTTTCTTTCTTTCTGTAAAGGTGCTTGTGAGCGAGGATTCTGACAGTGATGGTATTGTGGCCCACTTTCCTGCTCATGAAAAACCAGTGTGCTGTATGGCGTTTAATACAAGTGGTATGTGTTTGGGTTTTTTTTTGTTTGTTTGTTTGTTTGTTTTGGCATTTATATCATGGGTTTTTCAACCTGTTTTGTTTGTTTTTAGAAATGGAAAATATGAATTATGGACTCTGACTTTTATTATATGGGTCAGTGTATATCAGAAAAGTAACTAGTGTTCAGTAGGTGGTTCTTGAATGAAGTAATTTAAAATAAAAATTTAGAAATCCCCTAATCATTAGTTTTGTTCTCAAGAAGATTATAAACAGTGCTGTTGAGTTGTGTTAATTTCTGTATTATATTTAAGCCGAGAATTTCAATATTCCAGACTACATATTAATGCATGTAAGTGACACTTTCTTTGTAACTTCATTTCTTTTTCATTTTGTAGCATATTATAAACTACGTGTATTTTCCCCTACTTTTTGGTGGTAGTGTCTATTTTTCTGCTTGTTCTTAAGGTATTTGTTAAGGAGAGATGTTATAGCATATGGAATGCCCTATTAATCATTTTCTTTCACCAAACTTTTTGTTACATAAGGTTTCAAACATAAAAATAGATTTAAAAGATGGTATAGTAATGATGCTTGTATCACCACCTTGATTAGGTGTTCACATTTCATATGTATTATATATATATATATATATATATACTTGTACACCCGTGGTATGTGTAATATATATACATAGGCATGTTGTATTTTGTCAAATCATTTGAATTTAAGTTACATATTTGATGATGACATTTCACCAGACTACAAATTAATCATATATTTCCTAAGAATAAGGGCCTTTTCCCATGTAACCAGATATTATAGTTCAAAAAGTTAACACATTATAGTATCTGATATCCAAACCATAATTGAAAATTTCCCAATTGTCTCAAAAATGTGTCCTACAAAATGTGTAATGTGGTACCGTGTTTGATCAAATAGATATGTTAGTAGCTCATCAAGATATCTACATATTGGAGTAAGTTTTTCTTGTAGAGATTAGCAAGTAATCTATAGAGTGGTATTTTGGCTTCATTTCTGAAACAACTTTTTACTTAATAGTGTTGTTAAGTGGAAGGCTGTAGAATGGTGGTTTTTCTAATTCTGTCATGTTTTCTGCATGATTAACTGCTGTTCTTCTATTAGAAAATACAGTTTTTTCTCATCAGTCAGGAATGAACCATAGTTCTCTTGTATGAGAAGGCTAAGATACACACTTAATTCTTTCTCTTTACCAATTTTCATGGTTAGGAATTGATTTAATACTTAGAGTGGTATACTTCCACTCTGGTGGAGATATTTTTAAAATGTTTTGTTTTTAAGTAGAAGGTAAAATTGCTCTTTTGCTTTCAGAGCTGAAATAATCTTCATAAACTTACAGTCTTTTCTGATCTTATCCCTTCAGTGGATGGATCTAAGGAGATTGTCATTTTTATCTTATTCTGTAGAAATGATCCTATTAGTTAAAATTGATGGAAAGACCCATCTTTTTTCCCTTTTCATCTTTTCAAATAAAGAATGATGGTAAGAGGATAATATAGAGTATTTTGAATAATCTCCCTTCTAATATCTTAATAAGTCATTTTTGATAGAGAGAAAGATTTTCCAGTGATTGTTGATCAGTAGGATTGATTTAATTAATGAAGACAAAGATTTATGGAAATGCTCTGAATGTTATGGGAATTAAGTTAAATTTGAAGAAACAATCTGGAAGTTATGTCACTTACAGCACTCTACTTGGAATAAACAGTATGACTCATTTTGATAGTCCATCTGTTATGTCAGATCTCCTTTGTATTAATGTATATTTCATATTATCATAGTCAGAGTGCTTCAGACATTGGAACCTGTGTTTTTTCCTGCCTGTGGCTTTCCATTAAAATAAGAACATCCTATATAACCTAAAGAAAGTTTTAGTTATCTCTGTCATTGTCTAACTATAGTTTTCTATGATTTCATAATTTTGATGTACATTTTTATTTGATTTCTATTTGAACTCCCAAATTAGTGTTTTTATGGTAAGATTAAGAATTTTTATATTTATAACTACTTTTTTTGTGTTCCTAATGCGCTAGTTGTATAATTCTATAATATGACTTATCTTGGAGTAATCATTTCTTTAAATATTTGTTTTCCTACCTAACCTCTGGGCTCCACTTTACATTAGGGTTCCTTCTTGGTGTTGTGCATTCTATCAATTTTGGCAAACATATAATAGTACGGTACAGATTAGTTTCACTGCCCAAAAAATCCCCTTTGTACTTGTTCATCACTCCCTCCCTTAACCCTTCACAACCAGTGATCCTTTTACTGTTGCCATATTTTCAGTTTTTCCAGAATGTCACATAGTTGAAATCTTACTGTATATAGTCATTTCAGATTGCCTTCCTTCATTTACTAATATGTGTTTAAATCTCCTCCATGTCTTTTCATGCCTTGATTGCTCATTTCTTTTTAGTGATAAATAGCATTCCATTGTGTGGACATATCATAGTTTTTTTGCCATTTTTGTATCTTCTTTGATGAGGTATCTGTTCAGATTTTTTGTCCATTTTTAATTCAGTTCATTTTTTAATTGTTGACTTTTAAGATTTCTTCATATATTTTGGATAACAGTCTTGTATTAAATATGTGTTTTGTAAATATTTTCTTGTAGTCTTTGGTTTGTCTTCTTATTCTCTTAAAAGTGTTTTTGAAGATCAGACTTATTTAATTTTAGTGAAGTCCAGCTTATCAATTATTTCTTTTATAGATCATTCCTTTGGTGTATATATAGCCTCTTTAAAACATATAAATTGACATTCTTCTGCTCTTGGATTCTTAAGTCAGTCTTACATTGAATTTTTTAATTTCTTGGAGGGGGATCGTTTTATGAGAACTATTTCATGAGTTTTAGGATCTCTTTTATTTATTTATTTATTTTTGAATCTCAAACGAGGCTTTTTAACTTCTATCTAGGATCTGGAAGGTCCATGGATAAAATTCAGAGAGAGTATGTGAACTTAGGAAAAAAACTACATCTTTATTTTTTCTAATCACTGATGAAAATTTCCTTCACTTATGAATATGTAAAATAAACCAATGAAATATTAGCTGTACCTATGAGTATGAGCAATAAAAGTAACATGTTTTTACATCATTTCTATCTTATTTATATAATTCTCTCAGTACGGCTTATGGTTGAAAATTGTGGTAGACTCTATATTTTAATATGTATCAAAAAAACACATACTCTGTATGCCGGTTTTTAAAATCACTAGTGTTTTACTTTGTCTTAAAAATGTATTATTCTGAGAAAGATGTTCCTAGGCTTCACCATATTGCTAAAAAGGTTCATGGCACTAGAATGTTTAAGAGCCTGTTATCCAAAGGTTTATGCTTGGTGTAATTTCACCTGGCAAAACACTTTGGAAGCTTACTCTTTCACTGGAGATGCCATTCACATTGACTGACTCAGGCTTGGTGATTGAGTTAACAAGTGACATTCCCTACTCATGGAATCTGCTGGTGTGATAGAGACTTAAAAATAAGGAAGGAAAATCCTTTGTGGAGTAAGGACAGAATGGCAGGAGATGAATATTAACTTTTTTCGACTACTGGGGAAAGTTCTTCAAAGGAAGTCAGTTCTAAATTCTAACCTAAAAGATGGTTAGCTAGGAAATAATGATTCTGTGTCTGGTATAGAAATAAATATTAGTTGAATGAATGAGGCAAGAAAAATATGGCACATTTGACATAGATTGTGAAGCAGAGTCTATACAGTGGACTCCTGTGTTTATTATGTGGCAGATGTATTTTTCAATGTGTCCTCATTTCTGCAACATTTTATAAATGCTTTGTACCTGTTTAAATATTTGAATTAAATGGAGGGTTCATAACTCAGCAACCACTCACAAAATTGGTTTGCAAAATCTTTCATAGAAGATGGTAGAGATTTCATTCAACTGCTTGCAATTCATCTTAGTTATTTACTGTTCAGCTCTGAGTATTTTTGCTACTCAGAATATGACTGTTATGGCTTGAGTATAAGCAAGTGTGTCTATAAAAGATTCAGTTCTCAATTATTTGAAAGCCTCAGATTTTTTTTTTTTAAACTGGTCAGTGTCTGAATTGTTTCTATATAAGGATGTCAGATTCAGCTGTGGCTGCTATTATCCGGCTCCTGGATTATGTGACATTTTATTTTGCTAGTCTAGTTTCTGTATTATATTTCTTGTTTTATCTTAACCCTCTCAGATTGAGACATATATACTTACATACATATGAAATGTTTGAAGCAAGAGGCTGCATTGCTGTTTGTAAATGCACGGCTACCTTAGTGGTTGTTACTTTCTCCTTTAGTTACTTACAGTTTTAAAAAATATTTTTGGGAGATCAAATGATGTGTTTTCTATTGATCTTTAAGCCCTCCGATAAATTTACTTATGCTATAAAATGAGACAGTTTTCTGTTCTCTGGTTGATTTAGTTTTATTAGCTTTTGAACTTCTCTATCAGTTGGTGGTTTGTAGAAAAGTATGTAATTTAAGTGGCCCTTACACAGTACTTATGATATTTTTGCTTAAATTGGCTTTTTCAAAATATAATTTGTAGATCCTCTAGTAACAGCTTCCAGTTTTTCTTTACATGTATCCATATGTGCTTCTAAATTTGCTTGTATCAGTAAGTTTTAACGGTTTTGCTCTTCTAATCTTTTATTTGGTTAAAGACTTTCTCATGGGGTACATAGTGTGGCTAATAATAATAACAGTGCTTGTTAGAATACTTTTTACAAGTTTAGGGAAGTTCATTAAAAACAAAACAAAACACAACAAAAATGTTGATTTTGTATTTTTGTTTTTAAACCTTATCTTTCTCTAACCATTTACCTGAACCTGTCCCTGTTATACTTAAGAATATAAATAAATTTCAGTCTTTTTCTTTTTTTTTTAGAAAGGCATATTTTTGGATGACAGAATTACTAAAATGTCCTGGACATACATCAGAATGCAAGAAGAAACCAGACCTGTTGTCCACCTGAGAAATTTTAAAAGCAGTGTAAAATGTACATGACGAAATAATACTCCAAAGTGTAGTAAGGAGAAAATATCAGTTGTTTGACTGGGTGGTATGCCATTCGGTCTTGTATGGGCCTATTCAGCAAAGAAATTATGGGCTGCCATTAAATAGCATTGTGAAACTTCTAGTTCAGCAGCCGCAAGCAGTTTGTTTTTCAGTTTCTCTTTCCCATTCTTGTTTATTAGCTGTGACTCTGAGTCCTGAATTAGAACAAATATTTTAATGGCAACATTTATGATTTGGTTGGAAGTGCCAGAGAGGCTGCCTGTGCTCAGATCTAGGCAGATTTCACTATGGGTGGTGTAAATTTGTTGCTTTCAATGATTTAGATACACAAAGAGGAATGTTTTCTATTTCTACAGTTTTTTTTTTTAATTAATGAACTTTGGTTTTTCCAGCAGTTTCAGGTTCACAGCAAAATTAGAAAGTACAAGAGAACTCTCATATAATCCTGCCCTCACCCCAAACTGACCATACTATTGACATTCTTCACCACAGTGGTAGTATTGTTATAGGTGATGAGCCTATATTGACACATCATTATCAACCAAAGTCTGTCGTTTACCTTAGGTGCCCTCTTGGTGTTCACACATTCTCTGTCTTGACAAATTAAAATTGACATGTATATACTTTTGTAGTATCCTGCCAAATAATTTCATTGCCTTAATGTTTTTCATCATTAGTTGAGACTTCTCAGTTATTATTTCTTTAAACATTTTTTTCTGACTCCTTTTCCTTCTTTTCTACTTATCTATCAGTCTTCTTGGTGGTATCTTATATGTCTCAGGGGCTCTCTCCATTTTTTTTTTCTTCATTCTCTTTGTCTCAAACTAGATGATCTCAGTTGATTTCTTCTGCCTGGTTCAGATCTGCTGTATGAGCCCCTCTATTGAAGTTATTGTCCTTTGAACTCCAGAATTTCTGTATGTTTCCTTTTTATAATATTATATCTTTATTGATATCCTCTACTTGGTGAGACATAGTTCTCATACTTTCCTTTAATCCCTTGACATGCTTTCTCTACATCCTTTCTGGTATTTGCTATTCTCACCACTTTTTATTTTGTAAATACTAGATACGGGTAAGAAAGATGATTTGGAAGTATTTCTTCCCAGTGAGGAGTTTGTATTTTTATCTGTCTAACAGGGTTTTTTTGCAGAGCAAAATTACTTTTTGTCCAATCCAATTTAAAAAAATCATTTCAGTTTTTGTGTTCATGTCTAAAAAAGGTGCACCAATCTGGGGCCTGAAGACTTTTCTCTTTATGTGATTTTCTAATAGTATTCTGGTTTTACATTTTATATTTAAATTTATCCATTTTGTGGTAGTTTTTGGTGGGGGTGCAGAGGGATAGGGAGAAAGAATCTTAAACAGGCTTCTTGCCCAGCGTGGAGCCTGATGCGGGGCTTGATCTCAGGACACTGAGAGAGTGACCTGAGCTGAAATCAGAAGTTGAACACTTAACCCACTGTGCCACTCAGGTTCCCCATTTTGTGTTAGTTTTTGTATAATACATTGGATTAGGTCATGGTACATTTGTTTGTTTTTTGGCTTGTGGATATTCAGGTGATACTTCATCATTTTTTTCAAGGTCCCATTCTTTCTCCATTGAATTTCTTTTGCACTTTTCTTATTAAAGTAACATATTTCTGTGGGCTATTTCTGGATTCTCTGATGAAGATGACTTTTTTAGTTTTTTTTTTCTGCTTGGGAATATCTGCATCTTGCCCATAATTTTCAGGAATGTTTCAACTAGATAGGATAGGTTAGTTTGACAGTTGTCTATTTATTTATTTTCTTATGTCAGCTCTCTTTTAACATTATTAATCTTTTAAAAAATATTTATTTATTTGAGAGAGAGAGAGAGAGAGAGAGAGAGAGGCATACCCCACCACTGAGTGTGGAGCCTGACGTGGGGCTTGATCCCAGGACCCCAAGATCATGACCTGAGCCAAAGGCAGGTGCTTAACCAACTGAGCCACCTGGGTACCCCATTAAAGCATTATTAATCTGATCCTTTCGGTTAGTTGAGTACAGAGTTGTGCTTTGGGGGGCATCATTCTAATTTATGGTATCAGTTCAAATGGAGCCATTGAAAATTTTTAAAAAGGTTGCTGAGTTCTTCTTGCCCTCACATATTGTGGATTTTTCTTCCTCCTGCTGTTCTTCTTGATGTAAGAGAAACTACTTTTATTTATGTTTTTTGTATTGAACTTTCAAGTTGATTTTTTAAAAAACTTCAGGTTGTTTTAATTGGTTTTGTTTTGGTTATAGGATAAGAACAGCGGTCTCTTTTGATTTTACAAATTCAACCCTAAATCCTCTCTGCTGGTCATTGGAGCAGGTAAAATGTTGAAGACACTAGACGTAGACAGTAACCTGTGTACCTGTATTAGCTCAGGCTGTCATAACAAAATACCATAGACTGGGGACTTAAACAACAGCATTTTTTCCCCCAGTTCTGGAGGCTAGAAGTCCAAGAACCACCTTCCAGCTGATTTGATTTCTAGTGAGGTGTTTCTTCCTGGCTAACAAATGGTCACCTTCTCATTGTGTCTTCACATGGCCTTTCTGTGGTGCAGGGGAACAGAGAGAGAGAAAGGAAGCTAGTTCCGTGGTCTCTCTTTTTAAATTTTTATTTTTGTTCTTTTTTTTAAATTGAAATATAATTGTTCTATTAGTTACAGGTGTGTAATATCTTGATTTGACAATTCTCTACCTTACTTAGTGCTCACCGTGATAAGTGTAATCACCATCTGTCACCATACAACATTATTACAGTATTACTGGCTATATTCCTTATGCTGTACTTTAATCTCCCTGACTTATTTATTTTATAACTGGAAGTTTGTACCTCTTAACCTTTATCTCTTCTTCTCATCCCCCTCACCTCCCCTCTGGCAACCATCATTGTTCGCAGTATTTAAGAGTCTGTTTTTTTGTTTATTTGTTCATTTGTTTCATTTTTTTGGATTCCACATTTTATTGAGATATATGGTATTTCTCTTTCTGACTTCACTTAGCATAATAACCCTCTAGCTCCATCTCTGTTGCAAATGGCAAAAATCGCATCCTTTTTTATAGCCAAATAATATTCTTTATTATATATATAAATATATATGACATCTTTATCCATTCATGTATTGATGGACACTTAGGTTGCTTCCATATCTTGGCTGTTAAAAATAATGCTGTACTATACATAGGGGTGCATATAGCATATGGGTGTTCTATTATTAATTTTTTGAGGAACTTCCATATTGTTTTTCACAGTGGTTGCACCAATTTACATTCTCACCAGTGGTGTATAAGGGTTTGTGATGGCTCTTCTTATAAGGAAACTAATCATATCAGATCATGGTCTCACCCTATCACCTGATTTAAACTTAATTACTTCCTTAAAGAGCTCATCTCCACATATAGCCTGAGTTTTTAAGAGTTTCAGTATAGAAATTTGGGGCTGCACAAATACTGAGTTCACAACAGTACATGTAAGAATCATTCAGTTACTCTTAGTTTTTTAAAAAAGTCTTACTTGGTCACAGCCCAATTCTAGGTTCTTCTGTTTATGATTGTTGTGTCATACTTTTTCCCATATGTTTACTTCCATTTTAAGATACTCAGATATTTTGTAAGAAATGTTAAATGTTAATGATACCTTCATCTTGTATTGTGCTGTCTAAAAGTATTATACACAACTTTACTGCTTCAACCTGTTCTCCTACCCTTTCCCTCCAACATTTAGCCACACAATTTTTCAGCTCCTTAAACGTGTTACATCAGTTTTCCTCTTCTGAGATCCTCTCTTACCAGGGTAACTCCTTTTTATCTCTTGAGTCCTACTTTAAATATCATTTTGTGAAGACCTGCCTGACTCTAAATAAAATGTCATGCCCCCTTCCACCTTGCCACTTAATTGGGCAAGTTACTTAGTCTATTTGGATCACCCCCAGAACTTCAGTTTTCTCATCAGTGAAATGAGGGATGATAATGGTGTGTAAAACAATACCAAAATATGGTGACGCTTCACAAAATTTAGCTGGCATTGTTTTTATTATTATTAACCTACCTCATCCTAGTTTAAATTTACTTATACCCATTGAGAGTATCCTTTCAACATGTTTTCTGCTAGAGGTAAGCTCTTACTTTGTCCCCAGGCATTGTTTATTATTAGCCTGGTAATTTTCGCATAGTTGGTAGTAAGTATACGCTGAATACTTACATTAATTAATTATTCTTTTCTCTCATTATCATCATGGAAAAACTCTGGCAGGGCAGAGATAAGGCATTAATTCAGCATAATTACTCATTGGTTGAATAAAACCAAGTTATTTCTCATTTGTGGTTTGAGCAAGAATCATCTTTTCCCCTAAATTATGGAAGTGATCCCTGGTGGCAAATTGTATTAAATGAAGAAACATATCACATATACTTAAGACTGAAATATATAACATAAATATTAAAAATATCCCGTGGAAAATGTATCATATTTGTGTAACTAAGTATACTAGATTGGCGTATTATTAAGTATATTGTCTTTGACATAAAAGAAGACAAGTATTTTTTATTAATTAAATTGGAAATTAGAAACAGAATAAAGAAATACTCAACTGTATGCAGTAAGTCTGACATTTCTAAAACAGACCTGTTGTCTTTAATTTGGTAAATAATTGATCTGTTTTCCAGAGGCTTTATTTCTGCCAGCTGAGTAGCTGAGAGCTGTGAAGTGCAGCACATCTACATTTTAAATAATTGCCCTTCCTTGGCAGGGAAATTGCTTTTCCATCCATTAATAAGAGGAAAATGAATGTTGGGTCTATAGTAAAGTAGATTAAACATGTACCTCTTTGGATACTTGACTGCATCTTTAACAGACTTGAAATTTTTCTGGTTAATTAAATGCTATATATTGAAAGGTGATGGTGGTCTTGGGTTAATCATTTAAAAAGTTTAGGTTGGCTATTTCTTTTCTTTTGCACAGAGTTGTCCCCATTAATCATAGTGAGTGGTCAGAAAAATACCTTGTCTTGATTTTTATTAACATCTATAATGCCTTAGATTTACAGAATTATGTGGCTTCAGATTTTTCCTCTCATCTGACAGCTTCTGGTTTATTATTGCCAGTCACTTATACTGTATCACTAACAATGCAGAGGCAGCTTGAAGAGTTTATTGCTCTCCCTGCCCCCGCAAGAAAGAGATGTTTCCATTCTAGATTTGTAGTTACTCTCTTCTGTCATCATCTCATAAAATGACATGTTTTACTCATGTATTGGATTACTCCCTGAAGAATGTGTTCTCTTTGCTCTATATTCATTGTGGCGCAGGACTTGTATGAGAGTCAGTGGGAACTTTGCAGGTTTAACTTACCATAAAGTACAGTAGGCATCATACCCAGGACTTGTGCTATTATTGTGGCCCCACCAAAATGTCTAATTCCTTTTAAAAGCAAAAATAAATAAATAAATAAATAAACTTTTACGCTAATGGGATACTTTAATATATGTTTAAACCAGCAACTGTAGTCATAAAATACAACTTTAAATATTTTTTCATTGAAGACAGGGCCCATAAAGGCCAAAATGCCCAAAGCCCATTAATATCCTAATGTAGCCCCGGGTCCTGGGTGTCCATTAGTAAGGGGGAGCCCTTCTCCTTTTCCACCATGACTGCCATAGTATTTCTAGTTAATTAAGCAAAGGTGCTCAGTTAGCCCTAAAAGGATTAATGAAAGATGAGAATACATATATGTATGCTATGTAAAATGTGAAACAAACATATATACACACACACACACATATCTGTAACACTGTACTGCCTGTAACAGGTGAAACTATAACAGTAGAAACCGAGTATTAAATTTTGAAGAAGGTAAAGAAGAATATTTATAGCCAAGTACATACATGCAAAGTAGCCAAGGGTGAATTAAACTTTTGCTTATCAGGAAAACTTCACTGGTTGTTAAGCAGTGAAGTGCTTGAATATTTGTGGTCCCTTCCCATTTCCTCTCCTCTAGAATGCTCTGGTGCTCCCCTGGGTTCAGGCTTGTTTCAGTGTTCTCATTCAGATTGGTCTGTTCTCTTGCCATATGTTAATTATTTTGAACATTGCTCTGAAAACAGTGCAAATATTTCTCAAGGATACATATATTCCAAAGGACATACATTACATCCAATAGGATGGGTACTTAGGGTGGGAAGGGATGGGAATGGGGACTGGGTGTAGGAATGGATGATGAAAGTGCGCATGTTAAAAACAGTAGTCCATATCACTATTCAGAATTAACATAATGGGTTTTACCAAAAAAGCCACCTTAGAGTACCAACAGTATAGATGAGAATAAAATTATTTAATTTAAAATGAACTGGGGGGGGGGGCGCCTGGGTGGCTCAGTGGGTTAAGCCTCTGCCTTTAGCTCAGGTCATGATCTCAGTGTCCTGGGATCGAGCCCCACATCTGGGCTCTTTGCTCAGCGGGGAGCCTGCTTCCCTCTCTCTCTCTGCCTCCCTCTCTGCCTAATTGTGATCTCTCTCTCTGTGTCAAATAAATAAATAAAATCTAAAAAAAAAAAAAAAAAAGAACTAGGGGCACCTGGGTGGCTCAGTGGGCTAAAGCCTCTGCCTTCGGCTCAGGTCATGATCCCAGGGTCCTGGGATCGAGCCCTGCATCGGGTTCTCTGCTCAGCAGAGAGCCTGCTTCCCCCTCTCTCTCTGCCTGCCTCTCTGCCTACTTGTGATCTCTGTCAAATAAATAAATAACATCTTTAAAATAAAATAAAATAAAATAAAATGAACTTATCTTTTGGCTTTCCCTTTGTTCCTTTGATTGTTTTGTGGGAAGTTTTTGATGGTTATAGTTGGTTTTGATCTCATTATTCGAGTCATTTTTTTTTAAAAGATATTTACTTGAGAGAGAGAAAGAGAGAGTGGGGGAGGAGCAAAAGGAGAGGGAGAGAAGAAGAACCTCAAGCAGAACCTGACACAGGACTCGATCTCACAACCCTGAGATCATGACATGAGCTGAAATCAAGAATCAGATGCTTAGCCAACTGATCCACCCAGGCGCCCCACAAGCCATATCTTTCTGACAGGCTAAAAAGCCATTATACTTATCCATTATGGATACAGATGTGTAGAGTGAGGTTGTACAAAGAGTGCCTACCTGCCCAGTAATCTTTATTGTATGACAGTGGTTGTTCTTACGAATATTCTTTCTGAAACATAATTAAGGAGTCACGTTTTGAAATAGTGCAGATAGGTAATGAAATCTAATTTCCAGAGACTGTTGGTAATTTGCTAATATTTGACATATTTGCAAATATGCCCAAAATAAAAATGTTAAATGATCATCACTTTTATTTTTCATCTAATAACTATTTGTTACATAGTTTCTGATCTCCCCTGCTAGACCGTTGACTGAAATCTGTTAGAGTGTCATATATATGCTCTGGAATACATGATTCATGGTGCTTTGACCACCCATTTGGCCAGGCTGCACATCTAAGACTCATTGACCTCTTTCTTGACCCTCACCGTGAATCTGTATTTCTTATGCATCCCTCTCTGGTTGCTTTTTTTTTGTTTAGGTTTTATTGTGTCCCCCCCACCTCCCCTGCCCCATAGGGGTAGGATTTTAACTAACTGCTCTGTTGAGCATCTGTCTTTTCTCTCTCTCTCCATTCACTCTCTATAAAACGACCAATTTTATCTTGTTCTCTTACCCTTATGTTTTGGTTTGTCTTCATTTTTATTGAACTGTAGCTTACAAAATGTAGATTGCATGAATGTTAAGTATAGAGCTTGGTACGTGCACGCATGTGCGCATACACACACATAAACACACACACACACTGCCACTCCCCCCCATATAAGCTCTACCCAAAAGTTAAAAAGTTCTGTTTTACACATCTCTGAAGTACATTGAATGGCATTCCTTGGAAATACCTAATTTCCAAATTTACCTTTTGAATTGTATATTATAGTCCTAATCCATAAAATATCTGTTCCAAGCAGACTGCTCTGCATCATATCCTCTTTGCTTCTCCTGTCTTCTGCTTTTCATGATATTGCACTTTACTCCTCTACCAAATTCCTATTAACCTCAATTTGAAATGTATTTTATTACAAACCTTTAGCAGTGATTGTGATAGTTTTATGTGTCTATCTGTGTCTATAATTTTTCTCCGAGGACAATAAGGTATTGGTACTAATAATAGACAACACAAGCTAACACTTTTTAGACCCTCAAATTTGGTTTTCTCACTGTGGGTTTCAGTAATTGTATCTATTAATTGAAGTAAGGCATGCTGTCTCTAAGGCCGTTAGAGTTATAAAACTCTGAAATTGTATGATATGTTGTTTTCCTGAATAAAGTTAGGCATCAAATTAATCTTCCCAAACAATAGTTCCTTATCTTCCCAGTTCTACCTTATCTAAAAATTTTACATTTGCCATTGTAGGGACCCTCCATGTTGTGATACTGTAATATGACTGGGTAAGAAAACTCATTCAGTTGTGAAAGAAAATTATATTTTTATAAAAATATTTAATCACTTTATGCCTTGATATCCTATTAGTGTTAATATTGTCCACTAATGGTTCACTTTATTAAAAGTGAATGGTTAAACCAAACGTAATCAACACAAGCTTTTTCCAAAATTATATAGAAATTCAAAGAATCTACAGTAGTCAGATCAATCTGGAAAAGGTGAGTGGCCTACTCTAAATGTATAGTAATGAAGAAAGGATAGTTTGGGACAAATATAGTTATAGATGGATGGAGTAGAATTCAAAAATTGATCCCATGCACATGGTTTCTTGATATTTGACCAAAATAGTAAGTAATTCAGTGTGGATAGTATAGTTGTCTCAACAGTGGTGCTAGAACAACTGGGATATCCACTTGGGAAAAAAAACAAACTTTTACTTACCACCATATACTAAAATGAACTCTAAATTGATCATAGATTTAATTTAAAAGCTTAAACTATAAACCTTCAAAGAGAAAACAAAAGGATTATATCATTGTGACCCAGAAGAGATAGAGAAAGATGTTTTAGATAGGATACCCAAAAACGAACCATAAAATTGGCCTTCATTAAATTAAGGACCTTGGGAAAGATATGATTAAGAAAATAAATTGGGGTGCCATAAACTGGGAGAGAGTATCATATATGTGTATAGTCATATATCGTACATACAAATAGATATATGTGATGAAAAGACAAAACAATTAAAAATAGGCTAAAGATTTGAACATTCATGTCACAAAAGAAAATATGCAAATAGCCATTTAATACATGAAAAGCTGATCAGCATTACTGGTCATCAAGGAATATGGCATATTAAAACCATAAGAAATCACCAAATACTCACTGAAATGATTAAGAATTTTAAAGACTGACAGTACCAAATGCTAATGAATTATGGAGCTCATGAGAAGGTTAAAATGATACAGCCACTTTGGATAAACATTTTCATGGTGGTTTTTTTTTTTTTTTTTTTTTTTTTGATCAGGTTAAAGCTACATATGAGCCAACAGTTCTACTCCTACATATTCACATAATAAAAACACACGTTCGCATACACAGACCTGTACCCCTGGGGATAAAAAGATATTATATGTTTATGAAAAATAAAATTAAAAAAAAACAAAAAACAAAACAAAAAAAAACACACGTTCGCACAGACTTGTTTTTGACTCTTACTAGGAGTTAGTTTTACAGTAGCCAAAAACTAGAAACAATTGCTGAATGGACAAATAAGTGATCATTTATCTGTATAATGGAATACTGCCCAGTAATATAAATAAATGAATGTAGTACTGTTAGCCACAGTAGTAGGTTTAACAAGATATTGTGTGAATCCATTTACATGGAATTCTAATGTAGGCAGTATTAATTCATAATGACAGAAAGCCAATCAGTGGTTGCCTGGGGCCATGCACTGGGGAGGGGATGGACTGGCAAGTGGACACAAGGGAATTTTTTTCACATGTGCTCTGTCTTGATGATGCCAGCAGTGTAGGTGTATATGCTTGTCAGACTCATCAAACTGTATAAAATGAGTACATTTATTGTAAATAAATTGTATATTAATGAAGGTTAATAAAGCTTAAAAACTATTTTGGCATCTGACCAAAAAATGTATTCAACCACTTGGAAAAATAAAAATACATAGACGTGCACCACTTTCCTATATGTCTCCTGGATGAAAAGACCATTGAAAATAATGAATATTTGCATATTTAATATAAAAACCATTGAATATGGTCAAAGATATCTTCAGAATCCTAAATGTTACATGATGCAAAGTGAAAGGAAGAAAATGAATTAATTGTTCCAGTGAAGATGTTAGGACACTTAACTTGAAATTCCTAAAAATGCAAGAAGATGGAGATAGTAAGTTATAAAATAAGTGAACTAGAAAACCAATTATTGATTTTAGATTTTTCCACATGGAACAAATGAGTAAGAACCATAACAGAGATTTTGGTCTAATTTATCTTGGTTGTGGATATATGCAACTTAAGGAAGGGATAAAATGAATCATATCTTTTGTGTGTCTAACAGTGTATAATGCAGTGCTTTTAACAGTGATTTTTCAGCTTAAATTTAAGAAAGATTTAATATATCCTGGGCCACAAATGTAGAAGAATACAGTGATGAGTTTGATTATCAGCATTTTCAAGCAGCTTAAGAAATGTGCTAACATCAATGCTGCCCACAGGGAAATTTTGAGACCATTGTTTTCAAGTATTCACATTCAGTTTAAAGGTTCTATGAATCAGACTTTCATAGGTTATTATTGTGGTTTTATGTAATTTGAAGACCTAAACGATTTTTTAATCAGTACTAAGTTTTGTTTTTCTGCTTTTATGTTTACAAATTTGACTAGTAACTTTGAAAGATAATTAAATAATTTATAAGTTTTAATCTGTACAGGTATTGATGGGGAAGTATTAAATTCACAAGAATTAATACCAAAATGTAAAATTATTTTAGAGTGATACATTTGAATTCCTGTAATGATTTCTGTTTGCCCCAGTAGATCAGTGTTTATATCTCTTTTTGGAAGAGAGTGTGAATAGCCGGTAATTTGTTTTCCAGTTCATATGTGTGCACGTGATAAAGAACCATACAATTAGGGAGGTGTTATAAATAGGATATGGTAAAAAAGACATACCTACTCATGTTTCCAAGATTTTATAGCATATACCTAGTGGAGGTTTGCTACTCTTTAATTTTGCCTTTTGGGCTAACCAGCTGACGCCCAGTTGAAAAGATTTATGTTCTTATGAGGCCGCAGAAGCCTTAATGTTCAGTCTCCAGCTACCTCAGATTTTGGAGAACGCCATGTACCATCAGCAGCTTCAGTCCCCACCCTCTAATGCTAAAGCTCATCTATCAAACTAGAGGCTGAGAGTGAGGGAGAGGAAGCTTCCAGATAAACACACAACAGCGTCTAAACAGCTAATCACTCTAAGCTTCCGCTTCCAGGCCCTATAATTAGAAGTCCTTCTTTTCCTTGTATTCCCAGATGACGCAAATGCTTTTTGTGGCTTGGCACCTCATTTGGGGCGTGGGTTTAGTTTATGGCCAGGCTAGAGTCTGGTTTAGTCTTCTGATGCTGCATAAATAGTTCTCAAGCCACAGGCTACCCTGTACAAGTTTTTCCTTTTATGTATATCGGCTTTTTAAGTTGTTTTCTAGAAAAAAAAAAAAAAGCTTGTCATTTCTCCCAGCAGAATGTGTGCAAAAGAGGAAATTATAAATTAAAAGGAAGCACATGATTGTATAGTACTATTACTAGTTATTTATTTCTTCCTTTCCTCTATTTCTTCCTTTCCTCTATGCTCTTTCAGTTTTTTTTTAACTATTTTAAAATTTTATCAAAAAAAGCTCATTGATAGATTATAGAAGCCACACTTCCATGGGGAAGTGGGAAAAGAAAATCTTTTTAAAAAATATTTTATTTATTTGAGAGAGAGCAAGAGCAAGCTAGTGAGCATGAGCAGAGGGAGGGGCAGAAGGAGAGGGAAAAGCAGACTTTTCACTGAGCAGGGAGCCCTACGCAAGGCTCAGTCTCAGAACCCTGAGATCAAGACCTGAGCCAAAGGCAGCCACTTAACTGACTGAGCCACCCAGGCACTACTTGAGATAGGATAGACAGAAGATAATAAAGATAAGTTTTCAGTGGCCTATTTCTCTAAAAATCGGAATTCGTTTTAGATACTAGAAACTAGACAGGTGTTAATGTCAGTTTGAAAAGCTGGGAGCTTACTGAAAAGTGTTCATTTGTGATTGTCATTCACATTTGAAACAGTAATTGTCTTGATTTGGCTGATTATCTTTATTTGGCTAACTTGACTTGGAGTTCTTATTATGAGTAAAATATTGATACGATTCTAAAAGAAATGGAGTTTATCTTCAGTAGGTGAGTCATATATTTGTATTATAAGTACCATCATTTTCCTGTCAGAATGTTTCCATTGAATTGTCATGTGCAGAAAATCATTTTGTTGTGGAAGAGTGAAATCAGAACACACGAGCAGAACTGTGATAATTCAGACTTAGTATAACTCAGCAAAAACTAGGAGGAGTGAAGAAGTATTGTCCGCAAAAGGATAACTAAGCATTCATGCCCAACCTTAGAAATTTATTGTTTGGATAACAACAATAATATGGAAAGAATATAAAATATGTTGGTGACCTCATGACCATAGTTGGGTGCAGAGTGGGAGGCAATGTTATATAACCTGTTACACATTTGAAGTAGAGCTCAGTAAATGACACTTTTCATCATCTAAAATGTATTCTCTTGGAAGTAGTCAGGACACTGACATCTAGTATGGTATTTTTTAATTTAACATAGTGACTAGAGTTGTACCTTATATTAGCCAGGTGGATAGCAAACTCACATATACTTCATCTTTTCATTTAAATGCCTACCTTAATCTTCCCACTAGTTTCATAGCATTTTTTTCAACTGAGAAAAGCTTTAAGAGTTAAAAAATGTGATTCTGCTTTTGGCATAGCAGAGTGAGCCAATAAACCATTCTTCCCACAGAAAACAAATATAAATTCTGGACAAAATATAAACAAACATGCACAAATTTGGATGTGTGTATTATAGTTCCTGGAATAACCAACAGAAATGTAAGAGAGATATTTAAAAAGATAATAGAAAAATTAAAAGTGGATATTAAAATTATTGAAATTATCTAGAAAAAGGGAAGCAAGAACAGAGAAACAACAAAAGCAAGGAAACCGTCAGAAAAGTAATAAAAAGATAATAAAATTGTAGCTATAAACTTAACCCTACAAGTAAGTTAGGCTAAATGTGAATGAACTACAAACACCAACTTAAAAAGTCCAGAATTGGATTAAAAAAAACAAAAACCCAAATTAGACCTCAATTATTGTCTAAAACAAAGTCATTTTAAATATATTTATATTGATTTTAAAAGTGAAAGAATGGAAAAGCATATACCATGTGTAAACCAATCAGAACAAAGCTAGAGTGATGGTATCAGTATCAGAAAAAGTAGACTTCAGAACAAGGAAAATATCAGGGTTAAAATGGGACATCACAATAAAAGAGGCTGTTCACCAAGAAGTCTTAATAATCCTAAATGTGTATGGACTTTAAAAAGGTCTAAAATTTAGGGAGCTTATATAACTGAAAAAAATAGACATATCCACAATTATACTTGGAGATGTTCAGTTCTGCTCAGTGGTGGTCGAACAAGAAAGTAGGCAATCAATCAGTAAGGATATTAAAGGATATTAATATCCTTTAATATAATATTATATATATTTATATAATATTTATATAATTACATAAATTATATAAATATATAATTACATATTTATATAATTAATTATCACATATAAATAATATATAATACAATATGATATATAATATTTAATTATTATATAAAAATAAAAATATATTTATATAATATTTAATAATAATATTAAATATATTTAATATCCTTTAATGTAAAGGATATTAACGATCCTAACAACACTATCAATGAACTTGAATTAACTGACCTTTATAATACTGCAGGTGTTCAAGTGTATGTGGGACTCTAGTCTAGTCTAGTCTCATATAAAATAAGGTTTAACAAATTCCTTTTCATAATGGAATTAAACTAAAATCAATATGTGAAAGATACCTAAAAAATACTCAAATACTTGGAAAAACTTAACAACATATTAAATATCCCCCGAGTAAAGAGGAAATATTTAGAAAACATTTAGAACTGAATGCAAAAAAAAAAAAAAGGCAGTATCAAATTTTTGGAATTCATTCCATTTTAAAGCAGGTTTATAGGGAAATTTATACCAATATATGGTATTCTGAAAAAGAAGAAAGTTCCTGAAACAATAATCTAAGCTTCCCTTAAAGTTGAAAAAGGGGGTACCTTAATGGCTCAGTCGGTTAAGTATCTGACTCTTGATCTCAGGGTGGTGAGTTCAAATTAACAAGTCAGGAAATGACAGATGCTGGCGAGGATGCGGAGAAAGGGGAACCCTCCTACACTGTTGGTGGGAATGCAAGCTGGTGCAACTACTCTGGAAAACAGCATGGAGGTTCCTCAAAATGTTGAAAATAGAACTACCCTATGACCCAGCAATTGCACTGCTGGGTATTTACCCTAAAGATACAAACGTAGTGATCCGAAGGGGCACGTGCACCCGAATGTTTATAGCAGCAATGTCTACAATAGCCAAACTATGGAAAGAACCTAGATGTCCATCAACAGACGAATGGATAAAGAAGATATGGTATATATACACAATGGAATACTATGCAGCCGTCAAAAGAAATGAAATCTTGCCATTTGCGACAACGTGGATGGAACTAGAGGGTATCATGCTTAGCGAAATAAGTCAATCGGAGAAAGACAACTATCATATGATCTCCCTGATATGAGGGAGAGGAGATGCAACATGGTGGGTTAAGGGGGTAGGAGAAGAGTAAATGAAACAAGATGGGATTGGGAGGGAGACAAACCATAAGTGACTCTTAATCTCACAAAACAAACTGAGGGTTAATGGGGGGAGGGGGGTTGGGGGGGTGGGATTATGGACATTGGGGAGGGTATGTGCTATGATGAGTGCTGTGAAGTGTGTAAACCTGGCGATTCACAGACCTGTACCCCTGGGGATAAAAATATATTATATGTTTATAAAAAATAAAATTAAAAAAAAAAAAAAGAAAAAAAGTGGAGAAAAGAAAGCAAATAAAACTAAGGAGAATGAAGGAAATAGTAACAGAATATACTAATAGCAGAAGGAGGAATATAGGAGAAATCAATGAAATTGAAAGAAAATCAGTGACAGTTGGGGCATCTGGGTGGCTCAGTTGGTTAAGTGTCTGCCTTTGGGTCAGGTCATGATCTCAGGGTCCTGGGATTTAGCCCCACATCAGGTGCCCTGCTTGGCGGGGAGTCTGCTTCCCCTTTCCCAACCACCCCCCAACTTGTGCTCTCTCTCTCAAATAAGTAAAATCTTTTTTAAAAAAAGGAAAGAAAAAAAAAAATCTCTGCGACACCTAAATAAATATCCTTGAAAGCATCTAGCTAGAATGAGCAAAAAAAAAAAAAAAAAAAAAAAAGAGAGAGAGAGAGAGAGAGAAAACAAGAGAGAGAGAGAAAACAAATGGTTGATAATCTCAATGAAAAAGTGGACATCACCAAAGACCTGGCCATTTCCTTGAGTTACAGAAAGTGATTCACCCAAGAAGAACATTTAAATTAAACACTCAAATTTTCCATTTTAAAGTAATAAAATTTAAATTATAAAGAAATTAAATTAAAAAGATTGTTGAGTGTTCAACTACAGAAAGGCCCACTGGCAAATTCTACTAAACATCTAGGTAAGAAATAATAGCACTTTTCCCTAATCTCTTCTAGAAAATAAGAATATAAGGAACCTTTCACAATAGTACCAGCTTTACCCTGATTCTAAAAACAGATAAATGCATGATTAGAAACCTACAAATGAATATCCCTCAGGAACACATCATGAAAATCTTAAAACATTAGCTAATTGAATCTGGCAGCATATAATAAAGGATTTTGACCAGGTGGAGCTTATTCTAGAAATGCACGGCTTGGTCAGCATTTGATATTCAGTCTTAGTAAAATTCACCATATTAATCGAGTAAAGAAGAAGACCACATAATCATCTCACAGGTATAAAACCCTGGACAAAATTCAACATATCATTCATTATAAAAGCTCTCAACAAACTAGGACTAGAAACGAACATCCTTAAGTTGATAGTGGGCATTTATAAAAATCCTACAGCTGAAATCATACTTAGAGATTGAATACTTGTCTTAGAATTTGGAAGTTATGAATATTGCTTCTCACCAGTCCTGTTTTCCTCAGCAAATGTAGTAAGTGAAGAAAAAGAGAAAAAGACATGTAGTTTGGAAAGGAAGAAATTATGTCTAGTCACATACTACATGATATTCTGTAAAGAAAATTCCATGTAATCTACAGAGAAACCTTTGCTAGAGCTGGAAGAATATAAAAAATTTCAATTTTATGTCTATGTGTCAGCAGGGAAAAATTGATAATTGAGATAAAATAAAGAATACCATTTATAATGGATCCAAGAAAATATATTTACAATTTGTGTGCTGAACAAGGAAAAAAAAGTCAAAGAAGATATATGTTAAGAAATATGAAGTGTTCCTAGGTCAGAAGACTCAATATTGTTAAGATGTTCATCATACTCAAATTGATTTATAGACTTAATATAATCCTCCCAAAAAATCCTAGGAATTTTTTAAAATATCAAAATATTATTCTGTGTTTGGAAAGGAATTGGAATAGCCAAAATAATGTTGAAAAGGTTCTAACCTGATTTCAAGATTTACTGTAAAGTTACAGTAGTGAAGAAAGTGTGGTATTAATGAGAGTATAGATGACTATAGATGAAATTGATGGACTAGAATAATAATTCCAGAAAAAGATCTGTCAGATACAGCCAGTTGATATTTGACAAATTGACAATAGATTTAAAAAATAAGGGATAAAGAATTCAGTGGATAAAGAATAGTTTCTGGAAGAAATCTTGCTGGAACAACTGAACATCATTTCCAAAAAAAGTTCCTTTGTGTGATGCCTCATGCTTTTTACAAAAATTAACTCAAAATGAATGATAGACCTGTATGTAAAATATAAAACTCTGAAAAATTTACCAGAAGACAAAATAGTTGTGACCATGGATTAGGGAAGGAGTTCTTCACCGAGATACTTTGTCAAAATTAAAAACTTGCTCTGTGAGACACTATAAGCAGTTTGGATAAATGTTATGCCAGGGTAGAGACACATTTTAAACTGGTGAATTAAGGTAGGGTATTGTAGATAAACTGTAACTCAAAATTCAGGTTTTGAAAAATGGTAAAAAGTGGGAGCAGGTTTTAGTTTCATGGAGAGAAGTCATTTTCATGTTTTTTGTTATCACATTGGCTGTTTTAAATGTTTGAGAACTCTTAGTAATCCTTTCTCTACTAGGCATACGGGAACAGAAAACTTTTACGATTAGTGTCCTCACTAAATTATACTGATGTATACTGATGTTGCATGAAGGTTCATAGAGAAGAAAGATGTTGTATTTTATTTTTTTTAATTGGGAGAAGTTTTTTTTACATCTTTGGTCATTTTTTTTCCATCAGTAGTACTTTAAAGCATAAAGAGGGGTGCCTGGGTGGCTCAGTGGGTTAAGCCTCTGCCTTTGGCTCAGGTCATGATCTCAGGGTCCTGGGATCGAGCCCTGCATCGGGCTCTCTGATAAGCAGGGAGCCTGCTTTCCTCTCTTTCTCTGCCTGCCTCTCTGCCTACTTATGATCTCTCTCTCTGTGTCAAATAAATAGGTAGACTCTTCAAAAAAAATAAAATAAAAAAAGCATAATGAATACTTTGTGAAAATATTTCATCCACATGCCTAATTGTTTTTACTTTTACTCTCTTATTGTGTGTCTTTCAGGAATGCTTCTAGTCACAACAGACACCCTTGGCCATGACTTTCATGTCTTCCAAATTCTGACTCATCCTTGGTCTTCATCACAAAGTGCTGTCCATCATCTGTATACTCTTCACAGAGGAGAAACTGAAGCCAAAGTAAGTTGTATATTTTTTAGAAGGTGTTTGTGTGTATGTGTGTGTGTAGTATGACATCTGATTAAGCTGTTTATTTGGGGCTTAATGTTAATGTTATTGAGAACATAAAATACCCTATTTTGACCCAATAAATACATAAGCAGTAGGTGAACAAGTCAGTGAACTTGATAAAACAAAAATTCTATTTATCCTTCTCCTCCTACCCCTATACCATCTCCATCTCTCCCACCCCCCTCCCCCCACTGGCGAAAACCCTGTCATCCATTAGATATCTTTTCAGGTCTTTTTTGTGTGTTTTGGTTTTATATACTTGCATACATGCACACGCACACACATATGCATGTAAGCACATATTATATACGCAAAAATAATTGCATTTTATATCGTATGACTCTATGGATAATATTCGGTGGTATAGTGAAAATGAGTTGTGTACATTTGTTCCCAGCTCTGGCTGTAGTGACGTTACATCTGTGTTAGGAGTGTTTAATGGAAATCGACAAACACTGCAAGTCAGAACTATTTTTTTTTTCTTATGGAGCCAGTTTTAAATGTTTAGCAACACGTCACTGTGCATGCATGTATGGGCATGCATGTATACACACATCCCCACAACATCCACACACACATCCACACCCACACCCACAGATATAACTTACTATTTGTATTAGGTACCATGCTAAGTGCTTTTACATGTACTCTTAATGTCACTTGGTACATACTGAGATACTTAATAGGCTAAACTTCCAACTGTTCAATCTTTGGTTTCCCAGAGCTTGTGGTTATGCATTTACCATGTGCTACTGTATATCCTTTATCCTAAGAGCTCATTGACCCATCACCACTTATTAGCAAGTCTATCCTTTCCCAGTAGTCGAAAATGCTGTTTATCATAAGTTTCCACTAAAATTTTCTATCATAGAATGAACATCTTAAATATATAGAAATCTATGAGTTTGTAATGATACTTAAAAAGGAAGTATTGGACATAAGTGTAGGTTGCTTGTTTACTAACTCATTATTTTGAAAATTGATAACTAAAGCATGTATCTTGTCTTCCTTATTTCAATTTAATAAGATAACTGAATAGTTGGTGAGGGAAAGTTTTTCTTTATGGAAGAATTCCAGTATTAAAAATGTTAGAATTTAGATTTAGTGTGGTGATCATTTCGTAATATATACACATATTGAATCATTATGTTGTACACCTGAAACTAATAGAATGTTGTATGTCAGTTATACCTCAATTAAAAAAAAGTCAGAATTTTAAGAATCACCATTGTTGCTACCCCTAATGAAACAATGGATTTAGGCAGTTATCATCTGTATTTAGTTTTAGCTGATTACCAAAGTGGAACAGTCAGATATCATGTACTTCCTGATTTGATGTAATAGGATGTATACAATATTATCTATGAACTATTTCTGCCCAGTCTTCTAAATTAAACCTGAATCCAATTCAGCCACTAGATGTAATTAGTACTTTACATAAAAGACAGAGCTAGATAAGTTAAACTATACCATGAGAATACAGCCAGCCAAATCTAAAATGTGGGAAGTTCTTCATTCAAAATGTGACTGATTTTTTAAAAGTTTTTATTTAAATTGCAGTTAATTAGCATACAGTGTAATATTAGTTTCAGGTGTAGAATTTAGTGATTCAGCACTTACATGTAACACCTGGTGCTCATCACAAGTGCCCTTCTTAATCCCCATCATCCATTTAACCTATCCCCCCCACCTGTCTTCTGATAACCATCAGTTTATTCTCTATAGTTAAGAGTCTGTTTCTTGGTTTGCCTTTCTTTTCTTCCCCACTGTGTTCATTTGTTTTGTTTCTTAAATTTCATATATGAGTGAAATCATATGGTATTTGTCTTTCTCTGACTGACTTATTTTGCTTAGCATTATACTCTCTAGCTCCATCCACCTCATTGCAAATTACAAGATTTCATTCTTTTTTATGGCTGAGTAGTATTCCATTGTGTATATATACCATATCTTCTTTATCCATTTATCAGCTGATGGACATTGGGCTCTTTCCACAATTTGGCCACTGTTGATAATGCTGCTGTAAACATTTGTGTTCATGTGTCCCTTGGAATCAGTTTCCTTTGGATAAATACCCAATAGTGTAATTGCTGGATTGTAGGGTAGTTCTATTTTTAACTTTTTGAGGAACCTCTATACTGTTTTCTAGAGTGGCTGCACCAGTTTGCATTCCTACCAACACCTATTGTTTCCTGTGTTGTTAATTTTAGTCATTCTGACAGGTATGAGGTGGTATCTCATTGTAGTTTTGATTTGTATTTCCCTAATGTTGAGTGATGTTGAGCATCTTTTCATGTGGTGTCTTTTTTGGGAAAATGTCTGTTCATGCCTTCTGCCCATTTTTCACTGGACTATTTTTTTTTAAAGATTTTACTTATTTATTTGACAGAGAGATAGATCACAAGTAGGCAGAGAGGCAGTCAGAGAGAGAGGAGGGAGCAGGCTCCCTGCTGAGCAGAGAGCCCGATGCGGGCCTCGATCCCAGGACTCTGGGACCATGACCTGAGCCGAAGGCAGAGGCTTTAACCCACTGAGCCACCCAGGCGCCCGACTATTTGTTTTTTGGGTGTTGAGTTTTATAAGTTCTTTATAGATTTTGGGTACTAATCCTTTATCAGATATGTCATTTGCAAATATCTTCTCCCCTTCCAAAGGTTGCCTTTTAGTTTTGTTGATTGTTTCCTTCATTGTGCAGAAGGTTTTTTTTTTTTTTAATTTTTTAAATTTATTTTCAGCGTAACAGTATTCATTGTTTTTGCATCACACCCAGTGCTCCATGCAATCCTTGCCCTCTCCAATACCCACCACCTGGTTCCCCCAACCTCCCACCCCCCGCCCCTTCAAAATCCTCAGATTGTTTTTCAGAGTCCAGTCTCTCGTGGTTCACCTCCCCTTCCAATTTCCCTCCACTCCCTTCTCCTAACTCCCCTTGTCCTCCATGCTATTTGTTATGCTCCACAAATAAGTGAAACCATATGATAATTGACTCTCTGCTTGACTTATTTCACTCAGCATAATCTCTTCCAGTCCAGAAGGTTTTATCTTTTTTTTAACTTTACCAAATTACTATTTTTTTTCAAATTTTTGTTTAAATTCCTGTTAGTTGACATATAGGGTAATACTGATTTCAGGAGTAAAATTTAGTGATTCATCACTTACATGTAAACCCAGTACTCAACACAAACTCCCCCCTTAATACCCATTACCCAAAAGCTTGTTATCTTATCCTGATGAAAAGCTTTTTATCTTGATGAAATCCCAATAGTTTGTATTTGCTTTTGTTTCCCTTGCCTGAGGAGACATATCTAGTAAGATATGTCTTACTTAGTAAAACATAGTAAGAAGTTACTATGTGGCAACATCCAACTATATGGTTGTTATATAGAAGTTACTATATAACAACTTAGTAAGAAGTTGCCGTAGCTGATGTCAGAGTGGTTACTGCCTATGTTCTCCTTTAGAATTTTGATGGTTTCCTGTCTCACATTTAGGTCTTTCATCTATTTTGAATTTATTTTTGTGTTTGGGATAAGAAAGTGTTCCAGTTTCATTCTTTTGCATGTTGCTGTCCAGTTTTCCCAACACCATTTGTTGAAGAGACTGTCTTTTTTCCACTGAATATTCTTTCCTGCTTTGTCGAAGATTAATTGACCATATAGTTGTGGGTTCATTTCTGGGTTTTCTAGTGACCTGAATCTTACAACAAATATAGCTAATGCTTAAACCACATGGGTTTGAACTTCATGGGTCCACTCATATGTGGATTTATTTTGATAAGTACTGTAAATGTAGTTTCTCTCTCTTATGATTTTTCTCTTTTAATTATTTTTAAGTTTTTACTTTAATAATCCAGTGCTTATCATGACAAGTGCACTCCTTAATCCTCATCAGCTATTTGACCCATCCTGCCATCCCCCCACCCTGGTAACCATCAATTTGTTCTCTGTAGTTAAGAGTCTGTTTCTTGGTTTGCCTCTCTCTATTTTTTCCCCTATGATCATTTGCTTTTTTTCTTAAGTCCCACAAATGAGTGAAATCATATGGTATTTGTCTTTCTTGGGCTGACTTATTTCACTTAGCATTATATTCTCTAGCTTCATCCACGGCATTGCAAATGACATGATTTCATTCTTTTTTATGACTGAATAATATTCCACCGTGTGTGTGTGTGTGTGTGTGTGTGTGGTGTGTGGTGTGTTTGTGAGAGAGAGAGAGAGAGAGAAAGAGACATCTTCTTTATCTAATCATCAGTTAATGGACATTTGGGCTGCTTCCGTAGTTTGGCTGTTGTAAATAATGCTGCAATAAACATAAGGGTGCATGTAGCCCTTTGAATTAGTGTTTTTGTATTCTTTGGGTAAACATCCACTAGTGCAATTGTTGGATTGTAGGGCAATTCTGTTTTTAAATTTCTGAGAAACCTCCATACTGTTTTCCAGAGTTGCTGCACCAGTTTGCATTCCTACCAACAGTGTAAAAGGTTCCTTTTTCTCCACATCCTCACCAATACCTGTTGTTTCTTGCATTTTTTATTTTAGCCATTCTGACAGGTGGGAGGTGGTAGTGCATTATAGTTTTGAATTGTGTTTCCTTGATTCTGAGTGATGTTGAGCACCTTTTCATGTGTCTGTTGGCCATCTGTCTGTCTTCTTTGGAGATAGGTCTTTCTTGTCTTCTGCCCTGTTTTTAATTGCATTATTTGTGGGGTTTTTTTTTTTTTTTGGATGTTGAGTTGTATAAATTCTTTATATAATCTGAATACTAACCTTTTATTGGATATGTCATTTGCAGATATTTTCTCCTATTCATTAGGTTGCTTTTTAGTTTTGTTGATTATTTCCTTTGCTGTGCAGAAGCTTTTTACTTTTATATAGTTCCAGTAGTTTATTTTTCGTATTATTCCTCTGCCTCAGGAGGCATATCTAGAAAAATATTGCTACAGCTGATGTCAGAGAAATTACTGCTTATGCTGTCTTTTAGGATTTTTATGGTTTCAGGCTTCACATTTAGGTCTTTAATCCATTTTGAGTTTTGTTTTTATATATATATGGTAAAAGAAAGTGGTCCAGTTTCATTCTTTTGCATGTTGCTGTCTAGTTTTCCCAGTACCACTTGCTGAAGAAATGGTCTTTTTCCCACTGGGTTCTTTCCTGCTTTGTCAAAGATTAGTTGTGGGTTCACATCTGGGTTTTCTATTCTGTTTCATCGACCTATGTGCCTGTTTATGTGCCAGTATCATACTGTTTTGATTACTGTAGCTTTGTAGTATAACTTAAAATCTAGAATTGTGATACCATCAGCTTTGTTTTTCTTTTTTAAGATTATGTTAGCTACTTGGGATCTTTTGTAGCTCCATATAAATTTTGGGATTATTTGTTCTAATTCTGTGAAAAATCCTGTTGGTATTTTGATAGGGATTGCATTAAATGTGTAGATTGCTTTGGCTAGTATGGACATTTTAACAATATTTGTTCTTCCAGTCCATTAGCATAGAATGTCTTTGCAGTCTTTGTATCATGTTCAGTTTCTTTAATCAGTATTTTATAGTTTTTGGAGTACTGTTCTTTCACTTCCTTGGCTAAGTCTATTCCTAGGTATCTTATTTTTGGTGCATTTGTAAATGGGATTGCTTTATTCATTTCTGTTTCTCTTGCTTCATTATTAGTATATGGAAATGTAATGGATTTCTGTACATTGATTTTTGTATCCTGTGACCTTGGTGAATTCATTTATCAATTCTGGTACTTTTTTGGTGGTGTCTTTCAGGTTTTCTGTTTATAGTATCATGTCATTTTCAAATTTTGAAAGTTTTATTTTTTTCCTTACCCATGTAGATGCCTTTTGTTCCTTTTTGTTGTCTGATTGCTATGGCTAGGACTTCCAGTAAAAGTGGTAGAATGGACTTGGTGATCTTGTTCCTGATTTTAGGGGGAAAGCTCTCAGTTTTTCCCCATTTGGTATGATGTTGCTGTGGAGTTTCTCATGTATGGCCTTTATTATATTGAGGTATGTTCCCTCTAAACCTATTTGCAACTGGTTTTTATTATGAATGGATATTTTACTTTGTCAGATGCTTTTTCTGTGTCTATTGAAATAATTATATGGTTTTTATCCTTTCTTTTGTTGAAGTGTTTGTTATATCACATTGACTGATTTCTTTCTTTATTTTTCTTGCCTAATATCTCTCACTTGGACTTCCAGTAGCATGTTGAAAAAAGTGGTGAGAATGTGCATCCTTGTTCTTGATCTTAGAGGAAAAGCTTTCAGCTGGTCACTGTTGAGTGTGATGTTAGATGTGGGCTTCTCATAGATGGCCTTTATTATGTTGAGGTACATTTCCTTTATACTCACTTTATTGAGAGTTTTTATCATGAATGGATATTTTTATTATGAATTGAATATTTTAAAATGCTTTTTCCATATCTTTTGAGATGGTCATTGGCTTTTTATCCTTCATTTTGTTAATGTGTGGATCTCAGTCAGCATCTAGATAGTGGCTAATTGAAAGCTGGACTGTCAGGCAGCAGCTTTTAAAGTATGAAAATATATCTCTCTTAAGGGTAGTTTAGGAGTGGGACATTTTTGTCTACTGCTTCTGTTCTGTGCCCTGGGTAGAAGTCATTTTAAATTATGTAAATATCCCTTCCCCTCCCCAAATTTGTAACACTTCTTTTATTTATATATATCATTTGGTTAATAGGTTCCTATTTTATTTCAGTGGCTTATATTCATTCAATGACTATTTATTTTAATGCTCAGGATATCCCAGATTTTTCCAGTGGCATCTATCAACCTGACATGTGTGTCCTTTGACATATCTCCATTTTTCTCTTACAATGTCCTTACCTTCTGGTACATCTAAACTTGCTTATTCTTATTTTAGTTACTATTCATCTTTGTTTCTTTTGTATGGAAGTTTCTAAGTAGATGACCATTTTAGGTGAAGATTCAATATTTAACTATGCTGCTGGCACATTTTATTTTATTTTTTAAAGATTTGTTTATTTGAGAGATGGGAAGGGTTGGGGAGGAACAGAAGGAGAGAGAGGGGGAAACTCAACGCAGACTCCATGCTGAGTGCAGAACCTGACACGGGGCTGGATCTCATGACCTTTATGTCATGACTTGAGCTAAAACCAAGAGTCAGATGTTTAACCAACGGCCATTCCGGTGCCCACACATTTGATTTCTTAACTCTGTTTTTGTAATACCTGTTCTGTCCTCACCAGTAATTTGTATGCCCTACTTCAGCTATAACCTAGAATTTTACTATTTTAAATATTTATACTTTTTTTTGTTTACACCTTTTTTTGTAAATCATTTGCATTAGCATTATTTATCATTTAATTACCTGTACATCCAACCTGGAAATAGGGATGTCACACTCTGTAATTTAGAAGATTGGGAATTTTTAAACACCAAATATTAAGATCTAAGGAAACTCAAGTAATGACTATAAAATTAATTTCCGTAAGCTTCTACTGAAAATTACTTTGAAATAATATATAAAATTTAGCACTGATTATGAAATCTATATGGCATATGATTTTGCTAACTGTCTTTGAGTACTTCAAAATCATGTCATTCTAGATTCTTCCAAAAACTCTGAGGGTACTTTAATCAGGCAAGGAAAAGACTCAAGTATGTGGGTCTAATTATGTTGAATTAAGTTGTTTTGTGATCTATGACTTTGGATATCCTCTGCATCTGACAGTAATTTTCCTTATAAGGCACATATGCAGTAAGAAAAATACTTCTTTTTCAGCAGGAATATATGGTGAAACCTTTACAATATTTGTTAATATACTTCTGTAATGTCTTACTCAAGCAGGTACTAGTCATTTTAGTACTTAACATGCAAATTTTAGTAAATTGTCAACTTTGCACATCAGGTAAGTGTTATTTTATCAGTATAGTCCTATAAAATGGTAAGCTTATAGGTTTAATTCTTAATGGCAAAAGAATCTAGCTATTTAATATTCTTAATTGATAGTATTTAACGGTCAGCTCAAATAAAAATAGGTAATTTTAGTATGAGTATGTCCAGATATTGCCTACTTAGATTTATATTGAAATTCAAATTTTAGGGGCACTGGGTGACTGAGAGGGTTAAGCCTCTGCCTTGGGCTCAGGTCATGATCTCAGGATCCTGGGATCGAGCCCCACATCAGGCTCTCTGCTCAATGGGGAGCCTGCTTCCCGCCCCCCTGCCCGCCTCTCTGCCTACTTGTGATCTCTCTCTCTGTCAAATAAATAAAATCTTTTAAAAAAAAAGAAATTCAAATTTTACTGGACTTTCTGTATTTTTATTTGCTAAACCTCATGGTCCTATGTATAACCCTATGCTCTTGACTTTTATCAGTTCCCTTCCCCCCCAAAATGTTAGCTTTATTGAGATATAATTCTTAGAATATAAAATAAATTTTTTAAAAAATGTGCATTTCAGTGTTGTTGTTGTTGTTTTTTTTTTTTTTTTTTAGTATCTTCACAGAGCTACACAACCACCACCAGGATCTACTATTAGAACATTTTTATAACAATTTTTTTGCTGATTAGCAGTCACTCCCCATTTCCTATCCCCAACTTCCATATATGCTTGGATGCTGCTTAGTAATTCTATTACCAAGGATAAATTTTCTACTTTCCTTAAGTTTCCATTTACTCATCTGTAAAATGGGACCAAAGACTGTTTCATAGCATTTATTTCAGGAAGTGTCAGAAATAATAGATGTAAAATGCGTCTTACTGTACTTGTAAAAACCTGGCACAGTAAATGACAAAGAGTTAATATGAGGATCTTCACTTTGGGTCACTGTAGACTAAGAGAGAGAGGTTGGTGGGAAGAGGGTGGAGTAAGAGGATCCTAAGCTCTTCTTGTCTTAGGGATACAACTAGATAATACCCAAATCAGCATAAATAACCTGGAGTAAGAGAAACTGGATTTACCTTCCTACCTGAAACAATGAAAGAACAAATAGTGTTTTCCTGGACATAGGACATAAGGCCGTGAAGGAGGTGATCCTTGAGAGATGGGAAGCAAATGAGAAAAAGCCTATGATTGCCCCCAGCTTACTGCCTTGACAAATTTTCCAGCCCATGGTGCAGGAAGGGGGAGTCCAAGTGGAGCTGGATAGACTCCCTCCATTGATGAGTTATTGCTAAGAATACTGAGAGGTGAAGATCATAGAGTTCTTAGGACAGAGTGCTGGAGAGATAAAAGCTGCAAAGACAGACCCTCCTGAGATCTGCAAAGGAAATCTGAGACCACAGAAAGAATCGTCATCATATCAGAAAGGAAGAAAGTAAAACTATATTTATTTAAAGATGATATGGTTGTGTAGAAAATCTTTTGGATTCTATAAAAATGGTTAGAATAAGTGATTTTAATTAGGTTTCAGAGTATTAGATCAATATGGAAGTCAGTTGCACCTCTACATATTAGGAACAAACAATAGGTAATTGATAATTTTTAAAAAATGTTAAAGGTAGAAAATAGTGTGTAATGTATACTTATAATATGTAAGACATGTACCCTTAAAACTATAAAACATTGCTCAGAGTAAGGATGTAAGTAAGTGGAGAGTTAAACCATGTTTTGGAGTTAGAATGCTTAATATTGTTGATTATATTTGTTGATTTGATTGATCTGTATATTCAATGCAATCCCCATCAAAAGCCCAGCAGGATAAAAAAACAGAGTCACAGGATTTGTGGGAGGGGGTGGTAGAAATTGACAAGCTCCTTCTAAAATTCATATGTAAATACATAGAGCTTATAATGGCAAAATAACACTGAAAGAGAAAAATAAATTTGAAGGGATATTATCACCTGCTATCAAGATTTACTTAAGCTACAGTGATCAATAGGGAACCCAGGAACATTCCTGTACATATGGACAATTGATTTTTGGCAAAGGTGCAAAATGAGAAAAGCTAGTCTTTTCAAAAATGGTGATGGAGGGGCGCCTGTGTGGCTCAGTGGGTTAAAAATGGTGATGGACCACTTGGGTACTTACGTGCAAAAAAAAAAAAAAAAAAGCATCAATCCATACGTCATTCCATATATAAAAATGAACTCAAATTGGATCATAGATTTAAATGTGAAACTCACTAATATAAAGCTTTTAGAAGAAAATGTAGGAGAAAACTTTTGTGACTTGGGTTAGACACAGGTTTCTCATAGATGACTTGAATAGCAAAATCCATGTAAGTAAAACTGATAAATTATAGTTCATTAAAACAAAACATATCTACTCTTTGAAAAACACTGGTAGTAGAATGAAAAGGCACAAACTGTCTTGTATCTACCACACCTTTTAAGGAACTCTCAGAAGTCAGTGAGTTGGAGGAGCTGGATTTCTCATACCTTGCTGTTGGGAATGTGAAATAGTATATAGCCACTCCAGAAATTAGTTTAGAAGTTTCTTGAAATCTTAACATACACTTACCATACCACCCAGCATCCCCAGTCCTGGGCAGTCCACAACATAGAATTCACATTGTTCTGGATATCCATATTTATTATATTTCTTTCCTATGGTTGTCATAACAAATTACCATGAAACTGGGGGGGGGGCGGTTACAATAACAGAAATTTATTCTCCCACAATCCTGGAGGCCACAAGTCCAAAATCAAAGTGTTGGCAATGCCACACTCCCTCTAGAACCTCTAAGCAGAATCTGTTCTTTTCCTTTTCCAGCTTCCAGTGACTGTTAGCATTCCTTGCCTTGCAGCCATCTATATCACTCCAACCTTTGCTTCTGTGATCACATTTCTTCTTTTGTCTCTATGTCTTCTCCTCTTCTGTGTATCTTATAGGATATATGTGAATACATTTAGTACCTGTACTTATAATCCAAGATAAACTCTCAACATCTATACATCAATCACATTTTAGTGTATAAAGTTATGGTCACTCTTTGGGTCTGTAATGTACTATATGCAGGTTCCAGGGGTTAGGATTGGAATATGCCTTTTTTTTGAGCCACTGTTTACCTCGCTACTGTCTGCCTTCTGATCCCAAATTCAGGATCACCCCATGTGCAAAATACATTTACTGCATACTAACATCCCTAAAAGTCTCAGTGCATGGCAGCATCTACTCAAAGTCTAAAATTTCTTGATAATATCATTAGCCCAAAATCTCCGGTGTCATCATCTAAATTATCCAAATGAGGTATGATTGAGACTCTATATATGATCCATCCTATGACAAAATTCACCTTTATCTGTGTGGAAAGGGAGGATATAAAGAAAATGAGGCAGAAAAAAATATAGAAAGAAATAAAGAGAGGAAAGGAAGCAGGCTCCCTGCTGAGCAGAGAGCCCGATGTCATAGACTATGACAAAATCCCAGCTTAAGAACATCATAGGGGTGCCTGGGTGGCTCAGTGGGTTGGGCCTCTGCCTTTGGCTTGGGTCATGGTCTCCGGGTCCTGGGATTGAGCCCTGGGTCTGGCTCTCTGCTCAGCGGGGAGCCTGCCTCACCCCCTCTCTCTGCCCGCCTCTCTGCATACTTGTGATCTCTTTCTCCCTGCCAAATAAATAAATAAAATCTTAAAAAAAACCAAACACATCATAGTCAACTTTCTGAAAACCATAGTAAAGAACAAATCGTGAACATAGCTAGAGGAAAATAACACATTGTATACAGGGAAATAACATCAACAAATTAGTGACTTCTCATGAGAAACCATGGAAGTCCAAAGGCAGTGGAATATAATGATTAGAGGACTGAAAGGAAAAAAATACAAGCGATCAAAAATTCTCCATCCAGCAACAGTATCATTCAAGAATGAAGCAGTGAGAAATAAGGCCAGTGCATTCACAATAAAAATTATGGTAAAGGTAAATGATAGCAGAGCAAGCTTGGATCTTGTAGAAGTAATGAAATATCTGAGAAATGGTCAGTTTCTAATGGGAAAGGATGATTTTTCCCATTTAAAATTTTCTTCTTTTTTAAAATTTGAATTCAGTTAGCCACCACCCAGTACATCATTAGTTTCAGATGTAGAGTTCAGTAATTCATCAGTTGCATATAACACCCAGTGCCCATCACATCACATGCCCTCCTTAATGCCCATCACCCAGTTGCCCCACATTTTAATTTATTTAAAAATATATAGGAATGTTAAAATGATAGTATTTATGTATATGAAATTTTTATGTCATTTTCTGGGGTTTATATCAGGTGTTCATGTAATGCATACGATAAATATAGCATGATGGACCTATAGTGCTGACGTGGAAGCACATATCTGGAACTATGCTGTTTCAGGGTTCAACATGCTATACCTAATAGAAAATAATTCAGTTAACATGGATTTCAGTTAATTCAAAAGTAGGCAGACAAGGAAGAACAGAGGCACAAGAAACTGGATAAACAAAAACCAGATATTAAATGGTACATCAAAATTCAACCATAGTATAATAATTATATTAAATATTAATGTATTTTAGTCTAAAGGAATTGTCTATTAGAGATTCACTTTTCATATTGAGACATTAATATAATGATAATACAAGCATGTTAAAAGATATGTCATGCGGGGCACCTGGGTGGCTGAGTGGGTTAAAGCCTATGCCTTCGGCTCAGGTCATGATCCCAGGGTCCTGGGATCAAGCCCTGCATCGGGCTCTCTGCTCAGCGGGGAGCCTGCTTCCTTTCCTCTCTCTTTGCCTGCCTCTCTGCCTACTTGTGATCTCTGTCTGTCAAATGAATAAATAAAATCTTAAAAAAAAAGATATGGCATGCAAATGATAAATACAATAATGTCAAAAACTTGGCCATATTAATATCAACTAAAATAAGACAGAAAGACTAGAGATCTTTCATTATGTTCAAGAGTCAAATTATCAGGAAGATTTAAATATGTACTACCTAAACCTGAGTTTAACAGTTCTTTCTCAATATTTGATAAAACAAATAGGGTGAAAAGGGTCAAATATCTGAGAACCATATCAGCCATATTAATAGGTAAGCAACTAATCTACAGTATATTTATGTATATGCTGTATACTATATATGTTATATATAAGAGCATATTACATATAGTATATAATTTACTACACTATATTATAACACACCTTCAGTTTATTTGTGTGTTTTAACTCTGACATCACATATACTTTGAGTGATTATAAAACAGTGGATAATAGAAGTGATGTAAACCCCAAACATTTATTATTGATGGATTTAGTTGGGAATCACTGTGCAGAGCAGAGCAGTACAGGCTTGATGAGCAGCTTGATTCTAGTCCTTTCCATCAGCGGATGGAATCTTACCTTGGGTGGGAGTGAACCAGATTGTTCAGTTACTAGCTGTGATTTGTTTGTGCAGCTCTTAGCCCTAAAAGAAGGGATATCTGCAATCTGCCAGTTTTCCTCACGGCAAACCACACGAGGTTTGGCCAGGACATTGGCAGTCGCTGAAGTGTCAGCAGTATTGTTTAAAGCAGGCTCAGTGAATTGGGGTAAATTGGAGGGGTAGACAGAGCATGAGAGATTGTGGACTCTGAGAGACAAACTGAGGGTTTTGGAGGGGAGTGGGGTGGGGAGATGGTGAGCCTGGTGGTGGGTAGTAAGGAGGGCTCGTATTACGTGGAGCATTGGCTGTGGTGCATAAACAAAGAATCTTGGAACACTGAAAAAAATAAATAAATAAAGCAGGTTCAGCAAACTTTTTCTGTGAAGGACCAGTAGTAAATATTTAAACTCTGCGTTGTATATATTCTCTGTGCTTACCTTTGCCATCATAGTACAAAAACATCATAGAGAATACATCAACAGGTAGATATGATGGGCCCAGAGCTATAGTGACCCGTCAACTAAAACAGAAGTGACAGCTTTCCGTTATCCTACTGTGCTGATCGGCCTTTTTGCTTCATTGGTCCCGGCAGAGTTTTTGCTGGAGTTGCGCATCTGCCACAGGCTAGTGGACACCGTCCCCCTTCATCTTAGGCAAGCCATCAGGGAATCAGGCACTGGCATTTAGAGGAAGTTGTGTGAACCAAGGGTCTATTGAACCAGTGCTGTTGCTTAAGGCAGGTGGAGAAGCTGATAAAGTAGCTGTGAAAACAAGATGCTTCTTCTAGGGCCGGGCTGGAACATACTCTGAAATATACCATTTCCATTTGACTAACAAGCTCTGTTGGGCCTTCACCACCATGTTCATCATCAAATTTGAGTTGACCCAACCCAGTGTTGGTCTCGAAAATCACAAGGCCTCATGGGTCAGTTGTTCATTTTCAAGAACTGAATAGCAGGTTGGTAGCCACCATCTGAAAAAGGCAATGTATTTGGTTGCTGGATCAGGCAGGTGGCGATGTTGTACTGGGATAACACCTGAGTATTTCACCAGCCGTTAAGTCACTACCTAACTTTTCCTACTGGGATTCTGTTGTTTCTATTGTATAACATGGAAGGAACTGGAATCCCAGTAGGTGGTCTGTTGTGCGCTTTCCCCATTACTATTTCATTCTTCATGGCAGAGGATATACCCTCTGACACTTACAAGCATGTAAGTTAAGCCATTAATACCAGTTACACGTTCATCAACAGCATAGCAGTAGTCCTACCAGGTCACTTTAGCTTCTCTTCCTTACTGCAGAATTTGCTTACACTTCCTTACAGGGTATTCTCTGGGGCACCTTCCCCCCACCTCCCCAACAAGGATAGGAACTACTTTCCCTACAGGAGAACACAGACTAATGTATTCAATGTGCACATGTCTGTTGTTCCTGTGACAGTTGCCAGGTGGTCACATTATCCTCCATCTTGTTAGCAGGGGAGGCTGGCCTGCAGATACTCTGGGGGCAGCCAGGAATGTTGGCCTTCCTCTCACTTGACCAAGTGATTGTTCCCCAGTGTGGGTGCCACTTATTTCCCCATGGGCATTAGTGCTACTTCCCAGCATCCTGCGAGTGTGCCCACACTCCCAACACTGCCAAGTTTCACCCCTGCAGCCTCTGGCATCTTGGATACCCCTCATCCTTGTTACCCCTCAAGTTCAGGTTGCAGCAGGAGCCAGGCCATGTTAGCACTGCTGGCTCTGTGGTGTGTGCGAGGCATCGTATTAACTTTTTTTTAGTTCAGATTTTTATAGAAATAATTGTAGATTCATATAGATTTGTAAGAAATACTAAGAGATCTCGTGTACGCTTGACGCAGTTTATTTCAATGGGTAACATTTTGCAAAACTAGAGTATATCACAACCAGGATATTGACACTGCTACAATCTGTGATCTTTTTCAGGTTTCACTGGGTTTACTTGTTTGTGCATTTGTGTGTTTGTGTGGAAATGAGTGTGTGTGTGTGTGTGTGTGTGTTTAGTTCTGTACAATTTAATCACCTGTGTAGGTTTGTGTGTCCATGAGGATACTCAACCATTCCCCCACACTGCCCTTTTATGAGTAGACCTAACTCACACAGGTTTATACATTCACCTGGACAGTTTTTAGTTTGGGGCTATTATGAATATATCACGTGAACATAATTTTTATTTTTCTGGCATAGGTGCCCAAGAGTGTAGTTTCTGGTTCAGATGATAATTGCCTACTGCTTATTAGCATTAGCTCATTTTTCAGTTTTTGGTACTTAGAAGAGTGTAAAACATCTAAAAAAACTTTCCATAAATATTTACTAACTAAAGGAATGATTATGAAGAATTCATAGGGGGACCAAGGGAGCAGATAGGCTAGAAGGTATGTGTGGATTATCCATCTTTAACACATTTCCTTTCTAAGCCACTTATTCCCAAGCAAACTTTTATTGCCATTAACCTTGTCATGATAGTCAGAATTATAACATTTTAATGAATTAATCAATTTTGAAGGATAAAATTATTGAAATGTAGTGTTGGGGATATCTCTAGAACTTGTATATTAATTTTCAAGCAAATAACTTCTTTTATGTATTTTCATGTAAGTTTTCATTAAATATAACATCATCTGAGGGCTTGGACCTTGACCAGTTAGTTTTTGATATATGGGACTTGTCTTTATGGCTTTGGTTGCCATTCTTATGGGCTTCTGAAACTATGATACTCTTGGATTACAGACTTTCTATCCAAGTACTGTCTGCTTTTGGATTTTCCTTCCTTACTTTTTTTTTTTTTTAAAGAGAGTTGGAAAGCAGATTGGTATTTGAATCATAGGTGTATGTTTGGCTACAGAAAGAAAATCACATTTAATGATGGTTTTTAAAAAATCGGTGTTTATTTTTGTCATGTTATAAGAATGCTGTTGCTGGTTTGGTACAGTTGTTCGACAATGTCTTTGTGACTTTTTTGTTCTTTCCCTTGTGATGGCTTTATGTAATTGCCATTCTTGTGGGCATTGTTTCTGAATTCAAGGCACTAAGATGTAGAGTATGGGCAGCCTCAGTGATGTTAATTTCTTAAATCAGGAAGCAAATACTTTCCCAGAATTCTGCAAAATAGCATCCTGCTTCTGTCTGACTGATCATAGCTGTGTCAACACTTCCTGTTGGAGAGGCTGGGCTAGCACATATGAAGCACCTGGTGTCAGGTCAGGGAGGGAGCATTGGAGATGGGTGTTCAATTTGCCATCTGCTAGTCACATTTATATAACCCTCACTGCAGTCAAGTTACACAACATTTTCATCATTCCAGAAAACATCCTACAACTTTTTTCAATCTTCTGCCTCACTCTTGTCCTAGGCAATCATTGCTATTACTTTATTAAAAAAAAAAAAAAAAACAACAAAGACCAAAACCTCTTTTTATGCTTTCTAACTTTTGGTACAGAATTAGGGGGACTGCCATTTTTGGTCACTTTATTCTATGGCTCTGTATTAGAGACCTTAGGTCAGTAGCAGAGTCATTTTCTGAGTGTTCCGAAACTGCAGATTTCTTGGTCATGGCTCTCTCACCTCCCAATACCTATAGAATCATATTCCTGAAGGTAGGACCAACTTATTTGCACTTCTTACAAGTAACTTAGGTGCTTCTTTTCACACTAAAGTTTGAGGAACTTTGTTTTAGATTTTAGGATGTTAAAATAATCCTATACTATGGAGCGCCTGGGTGGCTCAGTTGGTTAAGTGTCTGACTCTTTTTTTCCACTCAGGTCATGATCTCGGGGTTGTAAGATCGAGCCCTGCATTGGGCTCTGTGCTGGGCATGGAGCCTGCTTGGGGTTCTCCCTCTACCTCTCCCTCTGCCCCACCTTCCCTCACAAAAGAAAAAAATAATAACCCTATATTTTTATTTCCATTATTAGTTAATTGGGTTTTGGTGATGAATTTGTGACATAAATTGAAGCCCTGTAAAATGCTAAATTCTATATCTTAGATGCTTAAATGGGGTACCACTTAATTCTAGTGCTCAAATAATCTTGTATCATATGTAATTTGAATTCAACCTGTTTTGTGAAGTAAATATACATTTGGAGTGGTTTTTTTTTTAGGTTTTGATAAAATGGGCATAATTGTTCTGTGTGAGTGTATGTGTGCTAAATTAGATTTGGTTGCTCCAAATATTGTTGTTTTGGATTATTAAATCAACAAAATACTTAAAAAAGGATAATCCAGTTTGCCAAAAAATATTTATATAAATTAGAATTATATATATAGCTACATTATATTTTAAGGAACAAATATATTTGCTTTCTAGAGGCCTAATGGTTTCTGATAGCTAAATTTTACATCATTACAATAAAAAACAAGTGTGAGATGTTATCAATATGCCAAATAATACAGGAACCATTTAATGAACAATAAATTATATAATCTAATAAAATTTTGCAAAACATTTAATTTAGCAGTCTGTATTTTAAAAATTCATATCCCATTAGTTAAGAATCCTGACACTTGGGGGCGCCTGGGTGGCTCAGTGGGTTAAGCCGCTGCCTTCGGCTCGGGTCATGATCTCAGAGTCCTGGGATCGAGCCCCGCATCGGGCTCTCTGCTCTCTAGGGGAGCCTGCTTCCTCCTCTCTCTCTGCCTCTCTGCCTGCTTGTGATCTCTCTGTCAAATAAATGAATAAAATCTTTAAAAAAAAAAAAAAAAAGAATCCTGACACTTGTATACTTAAAAGCTCTAAATTGATTATAGTGAGTGTCTAATGAGTAGTCCCATACTACTTTAGGTACTCTGCTTGATTTTTTCCTTATCATTTTATGCCACACTTCTTTGCTGAATGGGGGGAAACTTAATAATAAGAACATCTGGTTATAGTGTTTCCCCATATTATACTGTATTCACTCATTTACCCCAGCCTCAGATGTGAAGTGAGCCGAGATGGGCATGATAAAATGCTAGCTTAGGGTTCTTAGCAGTTGCTTATCTTCTTTTGAGCCTAGAATAATAGAGACATCTCAAAGAACCAAAGGACAGGTAAATGAAACCACAAACTATAAAAAGAGGCTATAGAACTTACCTTTCAGAGAACTAACTAGTTTTTTCATTTTCTTAAATAACAGCTTTATTGAGACATACTTCACATACATAAAGTTCACCCTTTTAAAGTGTACAGTTTTGTGGGTTTTGGTAGACAGACTTGTATATCAATCACTATTTTATTTTATTCCAGAACATTTTCATCACCCCAGAAAGAAACCTGGTACCCATGAGTGGCTACACCCCATTCCCTTCTCCCTGGCCCTTCGCAATTGTTAACCTATTTTCTGTCTCTATGGATCTGCTTATTTTGTCCATTTCATATAAATGGAATCAGATAACAGGTAGCCTTTTCTGTCTTCTTTCATTTTACATAGTGTTTTCAAAGTTCATGTTGTAGCATGTATCAGAACTTTATTACTTTTTGTAGCTGAATAATATTCCCTTGTATGTATAGAGCACATTTTTTCCATTTATTAGTTGATAGACATTTGGGCTGTTTCCACTTCTGAATTCTAAGGAATACTTCTATGAACATTAGTGTGTAGGTTTCTGTTTGAACATGTTTTCATTTCTCTTGGGTATCTAAGGATGAAAGTCTATGTTTAGCTTTTAGAGGAATTCAGGTGGCTACACCATTTGCTTTTTTCCCAGCAATGTATAAGGGTTCATGTTTCTTTCTCCACATCCTCATCAACACTTTTTTTTTTTTTAATAACCACTCTTTTCAGTATGAAATGGTATCTCATTGTGTTTTTTATATACATTTCCCTAATGACTAAAGATGTTGAGCATCTTTTCCTGTGCTTTTGGCCATTTCTGTATCTTCTTTGGAAAAAAGATTCTTTTTTTTTTTTCTTTTGGCTTATTTTTAATTGAATTATGTGTCTTTATGTTGTTGAGTTGAAAGACTTATTTAAGTATTTTACATGCTGGACCCTTATCCGACCTATTATTTAGAAATATTTTCTCATATTCTATGGTTGTCTTTTTTTCTTTCTTAAAAGATTTTATTTATTTATTTATTTATTTATTTATTTAACAGAGAGAGAGAAAGAGAGAGATCACAAGTGGGCAGAGGGGGGGGGGGGGGGAAGAAGGCTCCCTGCTGAGCATTGAGCTTGATGCAGGGCTTGATTCCAGGACCCTGAGATCATGACCTGAGCCCAAGGCAGAGGCTTAACCCACTGAGACACCCAAGTGCCTCTATGGTTGTCTTTTTATTTTTTTGTAGTATTCTTTGAGGCAGGAAAGTTTTGAATTTTGAATAAGTACAGTTTATCTACTTTGTCTTTTGTTGCTTGTAGATGGTCCTAAATAAGAGTCTAGTTCGGAGTGTAATGTAGTAACCTGTTGGAGTGATGATAGTGGTTTAGTATATGTTGTTAGCAGTAAAAATATAGATGTTTGAACAGAGTAGGGATGTATTTTTATGGTAATTATGATAATTACAGTAAACATCTTTGTTTAGTGCTTAGTGAGTGATAGGCATTGTTCTAAGTGCTTTACATGTTAATTCATTAAATCTAAAACCCCAGGAGACTTGCATTATTGTTCCCATTTTGCAAATGAAGAACGGTAAGGCAGAGAGTTGTTAACTAAATTTTCCATGGCTGTGTAGCTAGTAACTGAAATATTTGCCATTACGTGCTATCTGTAGGGAAAGCCTGTAATCACATGTAAATACTTTATACTTATAGTGCTGTTTCCATATCTTTTCACTATCTTGTATAATATTGAAGTATTGTTTTATATTTCAAATGGGTTACTCTTATCCAGTGAAAAATTATATGTGTATGTGCATACATATGTCTTTATGTATCTATATTTGTGCTTATGTGATATATACACACACATACACACACATAAATATACACATAAATATCTATACATACCTGTCTGTGCATTGAGATGTCCAGGATAATTTGAAATAGTTATCTCCAAGTTGTAGGGCTTATGTGTATATGTGTGATTTTGTTTTTCGAACTCAGATGACTTACTCCAATAGTTATGTATTAATGTTGAATTGAATACTGCTATATTCATCTTGAAGACAATACAGAATGTCTGCTTGCTGTTGGATTTAGAAAAGAACTATAATCTCATTGGTTTCATATTCCTAACTAATATCTTACATGGATTCTTCTTATGGGGAAGGCTTTCTTTATAGTTTTCCCTCTCTTTACTGTGGAGTATCTTGCAAACCATAAGAATAATATTGACCTGAGGGTCTTACTGTGTTTTTGACTTTGACTTTAGATTTCCAAGGTCCTTTCTGCTTTGAAGTTTTATGATGATTTGACAAATTTACATTTACTACTGTGGTGGTGGTATAAAATGGGTCAGCAAACTGTGGTCCATTGGCCATATGTGGCCCTCTGTCTGTTTTTGTACATCTCATGAGCCAAGAATGGTTTTTATAAATATATAAAGCCTTGGGATCTCTTTGATGATAATAATACTAGCTTTGAACCCTGAATAAACAAGCTGTTATCTCCTATAAAAAATAGATTCCATTCTTCTTATTAATAGACTTACATTACAAAAAATTCTATTCAGTGAAAATTTTGTCAAAATTTGTTTTCTTTCTTGTTATTCTAAGTACCTACATAGTATCCTCAGTTTTGCTTTCTTGCCTGCAAAGCCTAAAATTTTACTCTCTGGCCTCTTACTGAAAAAGTTTGCTGACCCCTTTTCTGGAAGAAACCCGTGCTTGTCCTATGTTCACATTCATTCTCTGCTCCAGCTTCATACCAGTGTGAAATGCTAAGTTGGAGCCATACAATCTGTCTTTTGCTGTCCACATCTGCTTGATTGAGTCAGTTCTTGAGTTTCAGAATAGTAAATAGTTCTTAAAAATCATGTCTAAATATGCTTGTTTCCTAAATTTGAGGGTAGGTATTTGGATAGTATGTTTTGGTACCAGTACAGGTACGTTTTAGTACCTGTACTGGTTTAGTTTAAACTTCTAAGAATTGCCTGATCTGTACTTGGTAAATGTTATTTGCCATGATATATGGTACTGTATCACTAAATCAGAGATACACCTCCCATGTAGCTGCCCTGCTTTGTGATGAGAAAAATCTTTACTAGAAGTATCATTCCAAAACTGAGGTCCAAAAATCATGCAGATGATGTCATCATTTTATTACTAGTTTGACATTATATATAGTCTTTCCTGTCTTTATTTATTTATAGTCTTTCTTGTCTTTAATAGTGTAGTGAAAACCCCCCCCAACTTGTTTGATAACACTAACAGTTACATCATTTCACATTTTGTGAGTAGGCGACTTGTTATCCTCTATGTTATTTAAAGGATTAAACTCTCTCTGTCTCTTGACAGCAAATATCTTCTCTGTTCGTTTAAGTATCCTGATGTGTCCTCAGGGTCATAGAGCAGAATCAGTTCTCTAAGAGCAGTTTTCTAAGTAAGCACTGAGATGGAATTCTGTCTTCCTGCCTTGATACGGATTGTTAGCGCCACTTCGTATCACAAGTATTTTTAAAATGAAAGAAGGAAACTTCTTTTCACTGACAGACCAGGAAGCAGTCTTAATTATAAGGGTTTTGGACAAGGTTTTAGATAACGTGATTTAGTTGCACTGTGGATGGGACATAAATTACTCAATAAGTCTACAGGTGTTTTTTTTTTTCTTTATATATTTGATTCTGGCTCATGTTAATGCATTTGATAGTATGATATTAAACTTGTATGGAACTGTTTTTCTTTTCTTTTGCTTCTGCTATTTATACTTTTTTTTTTTTTTTTTGGCCTGCTCCTTATACTTTCTCATAAGTCATTTTAGCTGGAAGTTATTGTAGGCAAATTACAGAGGTAAACCACTTGTGAACTGGCTTTTTATTCATAATTCTAGAATCCCTGGGGGTTAAATTTGTCAGGTTTGTAGATTCTTTAATTATAACTTTAATGTGTCATTAGGGCCTATATCACAGTGATTGAAATGGGCAGGCATATGGTTGAATTTGGGTTTTGTCCATGTAGTGATAGTTTTGTCTAGCAATAGTCTAGCAATGAAATATCTTGTCTTTATCTATAAGACTACGATTTCTTTTTTATTTCAAAGGTTCTGGGCTCTTTTAGAGACTTGTACTATGATGTGTACTTATAGCTTTTGTTGGTGGACTGTTTCTGGAGTAGGAGTCAGGATTTTCATCTGAATTTAGGCTTATTTGAAGATCTAATATATTGGAAAGTATGGGCTTCTCTGACTGCCAGAGGAGTTTTACTTAGCTCATATTATAAGGATAGCTAATATGCCACATATTAATATATATATGTGTATATACATATATACATTTTCTTTTTTAAAAAACATTTATTGATGAGAGAGAGAGAGAGAGAGCGCACGCATGTGCACAGGGTGGGGAGGGAGAGGCAGTGAAAATCCCAAGCCCTCATGGAGCCCCACGTGGGGCTTGATCCCACAACCCCATGACCCCAAGAGAGGGACGCTCAACTGACTGCACCACCCAGCTGCCCCTACTTGACTTTCTTTTTTAAGGATAAAAGTAAATGGGCACATTTTTGTTCAACTTGTCATCATTAGAGTGATACCAATATGAAAGTAGTACATTGAGTTTGCTAATCTGAAAGTAATGGAACTTCTATATTTAGCGCTTGATAAGAGTCATACAAATTAGTAACTAACTTTCCCTAAATCAAGTCTGTGTCCAGCCACTTGTAAATAAAGTTTTCTTTTTTTTTTTTTTTAAGATTTTTTTTATTTATTTGACAGAGAGAGATCACAAGTGGGCAGAGAGGCAGGCAGAGAGAGAGAGAGAGAGAGAGGAGGAAGCAGGCTCCCTGCAGAGCAGAGAGCCCGATGTGGGACTCGATCCCAGGACCCTGAGATCACGACCCGAGCTGAAGGCAGAGGCTTAAGCACTGAGCCACCCAGGTGCCCCCTAAAGTTTTCTTTTGAACATAGTTGCACTCATTCATTTACATATTTTCTGTGGCTACTTCCACACTAGAAGGACAGAGTTGAGTAGTTATAGCAGAAAATAGAGACTGGATGGTCTGCCAAAGTTTGTCAATCACTAGAGATATATGAGGGGTGTGTGTGTGTGTGTGTGTGTGTGTGTGAGATTAGGGTGTTTTGATACATTTTCTCTTCTGCATTCCACTTTTCTTAAGAGTCCTGTATCCTTGACTATTGAAGGAACTTTTACATAATTTTCCTTCAGCTTACCCTTATCCCTACTGCAAATCTACTCCCCTACATTTCTCTCTCAGAATCATCCTTCCAAATTTGAAATCTTGACCTCTTTCTTTCTTTCTCTCTCTCTTTCTTTCTTTCTTTCTTTCTTTCTTTCTTTCTTTCTTTCTTTCTTTCTTTCAAGATTGTGTTTATTTATTTGACAGAGATCACAAGTAGGCAGAGAGGCAGGCAAGGGTGGCGGGGGGGAGCAGTCTCCCTGCTAAGCAGAGACCCCGATGCAAGGCTCAATCCCAGGACCCTGGGATCACGACCCGAGCCAAAAGCAGAGGCTTTAACCCACTGAGCCACCCAGGCGCCCCCCCCCCCACCTTTTTAAAAGATTTTATTTATTTATTTGACAGAGAGACAGCGAGAGGGAACACAAGCAGGGGGAGTGGGAGAGGGAGAAGCAGGCGGGAGAGGGAGATAGCAGGCTTCCTGCCAAGTAGGGAGCCTAATGTGGGGCTGGATACCAGGACCCTGGGATCATGACCTGAGTCGAAGGCAGACGCTTAACAACTGAGATACCCAGGTGTCCCTTTACTCCACTATTTCCTAAATAAAATCCAAATACCTCTTGCTCTGGCTTTTGCCAAGTCTGATTTTTATTACTTTTTTTGATATGCTGAACTACTTGCTCATCATTTCCATCTTCTATCTATGCATTTATATCTAATGTAGAATGTCTCAATATATCTAAATTGGACTGCCTTCTCTCCTTCTCTGTATTTCCTATGTCAAAACTTATTTCCAGAATCCAGGCCCTTCCTATACCTCCACCTTCACTATCTCCTTTTTATCTTTCACAGAAACTTCATATATTTCTTCCTTTTTCTTGCCACTGTGCCTGATACATAAGACAGATACTTCACTTTGTTTATATTACATTCTCACAGATTTCTTACTTATTTTTTTCTCCTGTTAGGCTGTGAGCCCAAAGATTCTTTCTTTCTTTTTCTTCTTTTTTGTTTTTTTAAATAAAAATCTTATGCACAGAAAAGAACAAGCAGATGTGTGCAGAGTTGTTCCTTCAGATCATGAGACTATGTCTGGCTCCTTCCTCTAGCTTTTCCCAAAGATTTTTTCTTATTAACCTTTTTATTTCTAGCACTTAGCATGGAACCTAATGAATATTAATTATTATTCCATTTATTAGCATGGAGCCTAATGACTATTAATGAATATTAATCCAATCCTTCAGTGAAGGATTGGATTAATAACTGCACCTACACTGTATAATCTTTATTTTTATTTTTACTATTTTATGCTTATTAAAAGGCAAATAAATTTAGAGAAATAAGCCTGACTCATATATATATTTGTAGATATATAGGGTGAAACTGCCTAGGTTCTGATTTTTGACTTGGCACTCTGTGCTGCAAGAGACAGAATTCCTGATAGGGAGTTTTGATCAATATTCACCAGGTAACTCACCTGTAGAATAAAAATTTTAATTTATAACTTAATATGAGGTAAATTTGGTAACAAGGCAGATGTTTCTATTTAGATCTTGTGATATGTGTGATACTAGATAAATCCAAATCATTTTTCCCCCCTCCTTTTAAAAAAATTTAAATACCATTAACATATTAATCAAAATAGTTTCAATCCTGTTTGTGTTTTTCCCCTATCCATTTCTAGGTACAAGACATCTGCTTCAGCCATGACTGTCGCTGGGTCGTGGTCAGTACTCTCCGGGGAACTTCCCACGTTTTCCCCATCAACCCTTATGGTGGCCAGCCTTGTGTTCGAACACATATGTCACCACGAGTTGTGAATCGTATGAGCCGTTTCCAGAAAAGTGCTGGGCTGGAAGAAATTGAACAAGAACTGACGTCTAAGCAAGGAGGTCGCTGTAGCCCTGTTCCAGGTCTATCAAGTAGCCCTTCTGGATCACCTCTGCACGGTAAACCAATTTTTTCTCTCCCCACTGAACCCTACTATTCTTCTCTTGTTATCTTTATGTTTTGAGATGTGGGATAAAATAATTAAAACATTTTCCCCCCTCATCTGTTCATTCAAAGAGAAGATCTTAGGCTCATTTGGGGACATTCTTAAATTTATTAAGTAATTTAATAAATTGAAGCCAATATAGGAATGATGATCTCTGCCATGCTAACTTTTTTAATATCTAAGGCATACTTTGTGTCACATGTGTGGAATATGAAGTTGAAATTATTTTTATAAATTTATAGATTGAATCACATACCTATAGATTTTTTCAGAAAACTGTCTTTAACCAGAGTCGGTACTTTAGCTCATTAAGAAATATTCATTGTTGGAGGAATAGCTGCCAATCATGTGTTTTAGACCAGCATTTGCATTTTATTTTAAAAATATATCACCATGGGATTACGTTTGTGAGATTAATTCATGTTACTCTGTTTAGGTTTACTTTATGTATTTTCATTGCTCTTACATCTTCTATTGTACAAATATGCTTCTATTTATTTATTTATCTATCCTTTTTACTATGTATTTGGCAGGTTTGTGGTTTGGTTTATTATATATAGTGATACAATGAAAATTTTTGTACTTGTTCCTTCATGCAAATGTGTATTCATTTTTTAATGAAAATTCTGGGTGTGTATGTGGATCTTGACCGTGGTAGGTAATACTGGAATGGTTGTACCATTTTATTTCCACTGGAATGACAGAAAGTTATTTGTTTACATTAAATGACATTTTTTCTAAAGCATTGCAGGTTCTCCTTGACAGATGACCAATTTAGGTTTTTAAGAATAGGGAATTTTAGCTAGAGAGATTTGGTTATTACAGAAATCAATTTTCATTTATTCAGTTGATCTTAATTTTACATAATGTAAAAGTAACTATTTTAAGTTGTTAACTTATTTTATTTTTATTAAAAATTTTTTTTATTATGTACATCGTTAGTTTTTGATGTAGTGTTCCATGATTCATTGTTTGTGTGTAACACCCAGTGCTCCATGCCATATGTGCCCTTTTTAATACCCATCATCAGGCTCACCCATCCCCCAACTTCCCTCCCCTCTAAAACCCTCAGTTTGTTTCCTGGAGTCCATAGTCTCTCATGGTTCGTTGCCCCCTCTGATTCTCCCCGCCTTCATTTTTCCCTTTCTTCTCCTAATGTCCTCCATACTATTCCTATGTTCCACAAATAAGTGAAACCATATGATAATTGTCTTTCTCTGTTTGACTTATTTCATTTAGCATAATCTCCTCCAGTTCCATCCATGCTGATGCAAATGTTGGGTGTCCATCCTTTCTATTGGCTGTGTAATATTCTGTTGTGTATATGGACCACATCTCCTTTATCCATTTGTCTGTTGAAGGGCATCTCAGCTCCTCCACAGTTTGGCTCTTGTGGATATTGCTGCTATGAACATTGGGGTGCCTGTGCCCCTTCTTTTCACTACATCTGTATTTTGGGAGTAAATACCCAGAGAGCAATTTCTGGGTCATAGGGTAGCTCTATTTTTAACTTTTTGAGGAACCTCCACATTGTTTTCCAAAGTGGCTGTACCAACTCGCATTCCCACCAATAGTGTATTAGGGTTCCCCTTTCTCCACAACCTCGCCAACATTTGTTGTTTCTTGTCTTGTCATTCTAACTGGTGTAAGGTGGTTAGTGACTCAATGAAATGTTCCAATATGAGAATTATTGGGATCCTTGAGGAGGTAAAGATAGAGGGAGGTCTAGAAGATATATTTGAGCAGATCATAGCTGAGAGCTTCCATAATCTGGGGAAGGAAACAAGTATTTGTGTCCCAAGAGGCAGAGGGGACCTCTCCCAAAAGTTATCTATTTAAATGTTTTTAAACAATTTCATGGCATTTAGTGCATTCACAGTGATGAACCAGCACTTCTAACTAGTTGCAAAATGTTTTCCTCACCCAAGAAGAACTCCATGTGTGTGTTTTTTTTTTAAAGATTTATTTACTTACTTGAGAGAGAGAGAGAGAGAGAGCGCATGCACATGGTGCAGAGGAATGGAGAGAGAATCTTAAGCAGACTCCGCATTGAGTGCAGAACTCAGCTCGAGGCTTGACTTTATGACCTTGAGATTACGACCTTGAGCCAAGACCAAGAGTTGGAGGCTTAACTGACTGCACCAGTTCCTCTACCAGGCTCCTAGCAACCACCAATCTGCTTTCCATTTCTGTGGATTTACCTATTCTGAATATTTCATATAACTGCTGTCATACAATATGTGATCTTTCATTTCTGGCTCATCTGACGTAGTATTTTTTGAGGTACAGCCACATTGTATTATTTATTAGTACTTCATTCCTTTTTATGCCCCAGTAATATTCTACAGTATGTATATACCGATATTTTATCATTTCTTCCAGTGAAGGATATTTGGGTTGTTTCCACCTTTTTACCTGTTTTGAATAGTGCTGTTATGAACATGCATGTGTGAGCATTTCTTTGAGTACTTCTGTAGTTCTTTTGGCTATATATCCATCCTTATTTGTTCTAGCTTCTGTTTAAACATACATCTTTTTGTAATACCTAATCAATCCTAGATATGTATTTTTTGTAGGAAGTTTTAAGATAAGCTGAAAGCGTATGTAGGTAAATGGATTCTGGGGAGAAATTCTGTAACTCAAAAAAAATTCAAGACTTCTATTTTCTTCTTAGATGATGCTTTATGCTTTGGCCCCATTATTTTTATAAAAACAGTTGTTACTTATGTTTATTTAATTTAACTAGTTGACCCATGATCTTCAAAGTTGAAAATCTTTTAGAATCATTCCTAGGTGAAAACAGTCATTTTAAAAAGCATTTGGAATTAAAAAAAAAAAAAAAAAGCTTAGTCAGCTGTGGAATATTTGTATTTTCAGCCATTTGCAAGAAATTTTACTTCAGAAATAGTTAAACTTTTAGGTATAACTATTTTGTCATATAATTAGCTCATAATATAGGTTCTTTGAGGACCTTTCTCTTTGTGTTGAGTTTATTTCTTCAATTAAATTTCACCAAACACTTGATGGAGAAAGATTCAGAATGCATGTGGGGCAACTAGGTTGACCAGAGAACAGATATAATAGTAAAAAATTAGGAAGGATTTTTCGTCCTTACATTTATATGTATTCAGAAAGTCTTCTTTTGAGCTTCTTTTTTCTTCCTGTTCTTCCTTCCCTGTTAAGCTTACGACATACCAGGTTTTGTGCTAGGCTTTGGTTATTTGTACACAAAAATTTGAGGTAATCTCTGCTCTCGTGTATCTTCTAGTCCAAGGGAAAAGGCCGAAATTAAATGACCATGAACAAATAACTTTCAGTGTATTTTTGTAGAAGGGTGCGAGATGCCAATCAATTAAAGATTTGTCTTTTGTGAAAGAACACATAGTAGAAGAACAATACTCAATTCCTGAGTGAAAATATATGATTTTTCCCTCAGCTTGATTGCTTTCACAGCTCTCTTCCTTTTTTTGCATGAAGCTAACAGAAGGCATCTCAGAGAAGAGATTATACTGTTTTGCAGTAGTGCTGCACTTAACATTCCCTTTGAAAGAAGGAATTTCAGGAGGCATTTTCCTCCTGGTGATGTGTTAAAATTTTATTATGTTGGAATGTCACCCCATTATTCTGTATAGTATTTCTTATTTTTAAAGCGTAGACATTCAAGTGATGGTCATTTTTCTCCATGTTCTTTTTGTGTCTTACTGTCAAAACAAAATGGGCATTGTTGTTGGTTAGTTCTAAAAATGACGTATTTACAGTTGTGTGGATAAACAGTCTGATGCTGGTCAAAAAACAATGTAAACCTTGAACAGGGAGGGATTCATCTTGAAAATGAATCATGCTTTGGCGGTATTACCGTTGTTTGTCTGTGCTCTTTTTAGCAAAGTAAAGGAAACTGTTAAATAACAGTTGATATAGGGATATTTCCTTTTTACTTTCTGGAGTCAATCCAGTTTAGGTTAGAGTTATTTTATCTGTTTGCCTTTTTAAATTTTTTTTACTTAACAGAGGATGTTTATTTATTTGAAATATATTCTCTCTAAATATCTCCTTCATTTCCTATCTTGTTGCCTAGACTTTAGTCTCTTTAAGTTAAGAGGATTCTTAACTTAAGATCCATAAACGTGCATAGAGGGAAATTCTTTTGTTGTGTTTACTATCCTCTAACAAAAATTAAGCATTTCTTTTTATTTTGAATATAGAGAACACATGATAGTAGTATTAGTTGTACTTGTGACATTGTCACCAATAAAAACACACTTTCATATCACATTATTTAAAAAAAATGTATCTTGAAATGTTTTCAATTACTGCACATATTTTGAAATATTATGTTTAACATTGCTTTGCAGTTATGTTATATAATAATATTACTGATTTGAATATTTATTACATATAATACTATAGCAGAACTTAATTTTTAGCATATATTGATAACAGTGCTTCTATATATATGTAATTGTTTTTTTGTAATTCTGTTTATTTTATTCCATGCATTTATAAGTATTATTCTGAAAAAGAGTCCACAGGCCTTCCCAGACTGTCCAAGTAGTCCTTGACACAAAAATGATTAAGACTATCTGATCATCATTTCTTACTTCATCTGTTTCAATAGACTTCATCCCTTTATGACTATCACAAGCATTTCCCTTGTTAACCATAAATATGATCTTACACTTTTCTGCTTAAAATCTTTCTTTCTGTGTCTCATCGTTCTTCTAGAACATTAGAGAAGACCCAACCTTATTTCTAACTTCTTGTCCCACCATACCTTGTTTTTTGTACCCTTCCCTGAATATGCCACATGTATTCATTTCTTGGCCTCTTTCCTATTTATATACTTTTCTTTACTTGAAGTAATTATTACTCCCCCCTTGATTGCCTACTGAAACCCCATTTCATTTTGATCTAGCTAAAAATATTACTTCACCTTTTAAGCCTCTCTTAAAGATCTCCTGATGTTGTGTCATCTGTATCAGCTTTGATATTGGCACTCTGAACATACTTTGAACATATTATAATATGTTACTTGTTCATTGACATGCCTGTGTCTCCTGTTAGGTTGACCTCCATGAAGATAGGGTCTTTTCCTGGTTTGCATTTTGTATCTTGACACTTTGCCTATTGGTAAAATGTAGATTCTAAGGCTTTGAGCCAAAGTTTTCAAAATTTTTAGATGTTCTAATAAAAACAATTTAGATTTAAATCATTACTTGCCAGACTGAAGAGCTTTTTATTCATGCTAACACTGCTTTTTATTTTAACATCTGTGAAATAACATTCATTTATTCAACAACTGCTAATTAATGTTTGCTATGTCCAGGTGCTCTTCCTGAGCCCTAGGAGTATAGCAGTGAACAAAAGAGGAAAACATCCCTGTTTCCATGAAGCTGACTTTCTGGTGGACTGATATGAACAATGAACAGGATGGATGGGTGGATGATGAGTTGGGAGGTAGTTTTACGTGCTATAGAGAAAATTAAAGAATGGAAGGGGGAATAGAGAATGCCTGGAGAGGATCGCAGTTCAAAATTAGAAAGCTTCCTACGGGCTTTACTGAGATGATGACATTTGAACAATGACCTGGTGGAAGTATGGGAAGAAGTCATGCAGATATTGGAAACAAGTATGAGGTAGAAGGAATAGCCAGTGTAAAATCCCTGCACTGGGAATGTGCCTGGAGTGTTCAAGGAACGGGAAAGAGGACATTGTGCAAGGTGTATACGAGAAGTTGAGGTCACAGAGGAAATGTGGTCAGATAATGTCAGTCTCTGACTTTTACTCAGAGTGAGATGGAGAAGCCATGGAGAGCTTTGAGAATAAGAGTGATGTGCTAACACTGTATTCTAGCAGAATCGGAATGGAGATCTGTATTGAGAATTCAGTCTTAGCTTGACAAGGGTAGAAGCCTAGTGAGACTGGTTAGGAGAGTATTGCAAAAATCCAGGTGAGAGAAGACAAGGCTTAGACTGAATCGTTTATAATGGAGATTGCAAGTAGTAATTTTATTCTTGATACATTTTGATGGTAGGGTCAACAGGATTTGTGGTATATGTTATGTCAGGTATGAAGGAAGAGGAGTCAGGATAACTAGTAAGTCTTCTGGCCTGAGCAGCTGGAAGGATGAAGTTGCCTTCAGGTGAAATGAGGAACACAGTGTTAAAGCAGGTTTGGGGATAGGGATAGGAGCAGAATTTCTGGACATGTTTAGTTTAAGATGTGTCTTTGATGTCCTAGTGATATTAAGTGGATACTTGGTCCTACAAGCCTGGAGTTTTGTGGAAAGGACTAGGCTGAGGATAAATGTTTAGAAGGCATAAATAAACCCAAAAGCTGGATGAGATCATTTAGTGAGTTGAGTGAGTATGAAAAAAAGATGAAGATGTCTCAGGACTGAGCCCTACGCCCTCCACCAGTAAGTAGCTAGTGACATAGAAGGAAAACCGTACATGAGAAATCCTGGAGGCCAAAGGAGAAACATTTTTTTTTTCTGAGAAAAGGGAGGGAACCGTATGTTAAATTCTGCTGATAGGTCAATTAAGATAAAGAGTGAGAAAAAGAATACCATCAAATTTAGTAACGTAGAGGACATGTGACTGTGATAAGAGCAGTTTGGTAGAGTTAGGGGGTCGATAGCAGTGGATTTTGGTAGGACAGGAAAAGAGAAATTAGGAAACCAATACTTGATAAGTCTTTCAAGAAACACTGAAATAAAAGGGAGCAAGAAAATGGGGAAAAGTTGGAGGGGAAAGAGAAGACTGCTTTTGTTTCTTAATGGAATCAGGAAGTGAGGATGATGGTAGGTACTGGGAGCTTTAAAAAAAAGGGGGGGGGGGTCAGAAAATTGTCCTCTAGGAGAACAGCATTTCTTCTACCAGTCAGAAAATTTTTGATGAATGAAGAAACCATTTCTTCCACTATTATTTATGCCCCATGCAAATTTAATGACTTGCCTTTGCTTTCCAATTCTAACACCTTGTTCCTACCCCTGAACTGCTTTCTGCCTATTTCTTCAGGTAAATGATGAATGCATCTTTTAAGCTCAGCTCAGTTTATGAAGCACTTTTTGCCTCTTCATGTTAAGTGTGTAACTTTATGTATTTACTCCTTCTCTGTACTTGTTGCGTACGACTTCCTACCCTTTTTCTTCTTTTTTTGATGATCTCCATTACTAAGTTGTAACTGGCTTGAGCAGGCAGTTGGAGGACCTGAAGTCAGACTACCTGTGATAGACTCTATCCCCATGATTTCCTATCTCTGTAATCTTAGACAAGTTACTTAATATACCTGTGTCTTAATTTTCTAACTATAAAATGAGGGTAATAATATTACCTACTTTTACAGAGTTACTGTCTGGATCACAGCAACTTTAAGTAGTGTTTGGTACATAGCAAATCCTTAGTAAAAGATTAGCTGCTATGATTATTGTCTTTGATACTGTTTTTATTGATGGGATTTACAGGACTGACTCATTTTTCGTATTTTTGTGTAGTGCCTCTTACCCAGAAAACAGAATAAATGAATAATTTACTGAGTAATGAGTGAATGAAACATAATGGTGACTTTATTATGTAGAGACTTTTTATAGCATTATTGGACTCAGAATTGATAAGTTAACTTCTGATACTGTTTCTGAAATGAAGGAAGATAACAACTCAAACCTGAAAATATGAGCAGTAGCATTCCTTCTCTTGCATCTTTTTTTGCTCATTTTAATATGCTATATCAGGAAATATAATTTGATTGATTTATTCACCTATTCTTTTAGTCTTTGCATTTCTTTACTTTACAAATTAGTTTTCCAATGTAGGTTCAGGAATATGGCATTCATTATGTGATAGGGCTCACTTTTTTTTTCTACCCCCACATTTTTTTTTTTTTTCCTGCTGTTTCCATCGAGTTAACAGAAGGGTTTTTGATTCACTTCTGCTGTTCTCCAGAGTTCCTGGAAGTGTCTCCTTTCCCATCAATTCATTGTTCCTCAGGGGAGGAGTCCTCTTTGAGTCACAGCTTTTGGCCTCTGAATTCCAGATTCTGCTTCTTCCAAATGGAGTTGGCTGATGAGATTGAGACCTCTAGAGGGGCCTCTGAGTTCTTGGACTTGAAGCCTCCAGGTTTTAGTGAAGTACTTTTAAGTAACTGGTAGCATCACTTTTCTTTTTAGAATCTGTAGGATGCATTCTTTTTACCACTCAGAAATTGTGTATAGCCTTTATTTGATAGTTTTGTAATTACTTGCTTTTGTTGATCAGTAGTTTTCTTGATACAGACCACATTATAGTTGTAAATACAAAACAACCACATTTCAGCCTTATATAGTTTCACCTACTTAAGACAATCAATAATAATGTGATGTTTCATGACTTTTCTTTCCACATCACTGTTTACTTGTGGATTGAAGTTTCCATTTGTATGTTTTAATTTTTGCCAAGAAAAATCAATCATGTGCACTGTAGTTCTGCTTTAAATTTTATGCCTCATCTCACACAGAGTATATATATATACATATATAGTATAAACACGTTAACTGGATAAAATCTTCTTTTCGGCTATCTTAGTTTACTACCTGGGTTTTTACTGGTTATGTGTACTTTATTGTTTTAGTTCACATTGAACTTTTGTTTCTGAATTGTACTTGTTAGATCTAATAGTGTTTCTAGTGAATTTGTTTTCTTATGTTTTTTTATCATCCTTTTTTATGATGTTGCAGAATTACAATATTATGCTAGTCTTTACCTTTACTGTACACCAAAATTGTATGTATTTTAAATAGTTTCATGTCACTTCCTATTGTTTCTCAGAGAGAACAGATGAGTTTTTTAAGGAAAATGGATGGAAACGAGAGACGTTATAATTAGTACCTTACTGAAAATAAAATGCTTTCATTTCAGAAACACTAAGTGAAGAAACCATCTTTCAAATAAAGATAGCAAAGTTTTTTAATAGACTATTTTATAGAGCAGTTTAGGTACATAGCAAAATTGAGAGGGAGGTTCAGATAGCATAGTTTTTGAGGAAAATAAAGTGACCTGTGGAGTATCTTTAAAAAACTCTTATGTTGCCTTTAAAATAAATGTTAAAAATGTAGTGCCATAAAAACTGATTGAACTCTGTTGGAATATTTTATCCTTTGGTCTACTTCATTTGGAATATGCCATATTGTTTCCCTGTGAAAATTTTCTCTTAAATGCCACATACAGTAATTAGCAATCAAAACTAACCTGGAATTTGTTCTTTTGGTTTTTTTTACTGCTGGTGAAATACATTCTCTCTCTTTTTTATGTTGGCAAATCAAACTCCAGATTTTTGTAGTTTTGCTTTTAAATGGTTTGAGACATGCCTCTAGAGGGCGATCTTTTCTAAACTTTCCTACGATTGTAATCATGGCAACCCTGGCATGAACCTGGTGTACTATGGATGTTGAGGTCTTATAACATTTTATAATAACCCGGCTTCCTTTTTATTATGTTTTCTGTGATTTATTTCTCAAAGTCTTTGTAGAGAATCAGACTTGTGAAATATATTACTATTAATTAAAATCCATTTTTAGTGCCCCTTCCAGATACCTAGCTTCTGTGAATGAATTCAGATAGTTGAGAGGAAGCAAACTTTTTAATAATTTGAATAAGTGGTGTCTGTATGTTCTAAAAATTCCTTTCTTCGATTCTCTATATATTACTGTTCAAGGACTTGTTATCTCCATACTTTATGGGACCAGAATGATTAAACTCTATCATTGAGGCAATATTAGAGCTTATAGTTAATCTCTGCTGGTCTTTTCTGTTAACACTGGTTGGAGTGTTATTGTTTTTCTGTACCTATTTAGTGTAATTTCTTTATCAAAGTAATAAATTTATTATAAAAGTCAAATAAGACCACAATTTTACAAATAAAAATGGCACTCTCTTGCCTACCCCTTCCTCCCCACTCTTAGGTGTCATTCCCCAGAGGCTTCTTCTTTCCATTCTTCATAGTTTCTTCCTTGCTGTTTTCTTTTTTTCCTCTTTCTGGAAATCATGTTAGTGGATGATGGATCTCCTACATTGAACGTTTTACTTCCTTTTCTATTTTTCTGTTTGTCTTTTTGTTTTACTTTTATGAGAATACCCCAACTTTGTCTTCTAATCTTGTTGTATTTTTATTTCTGCAACATATTCTAAAATATCCTTTTTCTGAATGATTTTTTTTCTTATCACAGCCTTGTCTTTTTTATAGATGGAATATTCTTTATTTCTTTGATATATAGATACAATTTTGGAGACTTTTTTTGCTTCTTGCATTATCCCTATTTCATTATGAGTTCCTTTTTCAGTTTTTTTGTTGTGATCATTATCTTATTAGGTCAGTGGTCCTCAACCCTGATTGTACATTATAATTTACCCCAGGTAGATTTAAAAAGTAGTGATGCCTCGGCCCAGTCTCTGACTGATTAAACCAAAATATTGACCTGGATATCTAGGAATCCTTGGTGATCATTCTCATTTTTATTTTATTATTGAAATGTTATTTATTAATTTATTTCATTTTTATTCAGCTAATCACATCCATACCAAAGAGCTGATTGGAAGTTGTTTGAGCATGAGTAGGTCAACCAGCTTCTAGTTCCCACCGATCCCTCAGGTGAGACTGGCAATTGTATTAGGGAACCCCTAGTCAATACTATTTGTAGATCTTTTCTCTTAGACTGGTCTGTTTTCCCAGAAAGGAATCTTCTGTTTAGGGTGGGCGTGGGGTGGTAGAGACTTTCTGACAATCGGGTTGGAAATCAGTTTTCAGAGAGTTGAAAAGTTCTATTACTTCAGTCTAGTGAGGAGAATAACAACAAGAGAATTTGATGTTACCATTGCCTTACTTTTCTAGTGAGGAAGACAATAAGAAATTCTGGGTCAGAGTCCACTGAAATGATTTTTTCAAAATTTAGTTTTAGGAAAAAAATGGAGAGGGAGAAGACAGTAGAAATTACTTCTTAGGATACATAATGACTAGTGTCTGAATGACTGACCAAATCAAATAAACAGATTTAGAAATTATCGGAGTTGGAAGTAGCAGCCTGAGTGCTCTTGAAGTTAAAATCTGAGCAGGAAGTAAAAAATCTGACTGCCAGCTCATAGTTTATAAGCTACAAAAGGGTAGGGAGAGTGAGTTCAGGGCTGTGCCAGGGTTACACATACTGAGAAATAGAAACTTTTACGGTTCTTAGTATAACTGTTCTTAGCATAAAATGATACTTAGAATTTGGAGGAGGATGAGAAAAGGAAAGGGATTTAAGGTTCATTGAAAGAGTTATTAACATTGGGTGATATGTTTTTGCAGGTGAGAATATTGAAGCTAGAATGAGGCACAGGAGTGAAACTATTTCAGAATGGATAGACAGGAATTAATGTGGGCATTGTTGTTGGTAGCTTCAGAAGAGACAGGCTATTCCATTTTCATCCTTAGTAGGGAATGCTTAGTATGTTCAATAGTATTTCACTTGTCTAATTTTGGGATGGATTGAAGTGTTTCCACATTTGATAAAATCATGGATGAGAGAAAATATAAAATGACAGTACTGATAAATGAATATGGTTTTTGGCAATGATCCAGCTGATTAAGAAAAAGTGTTTCTGCTAAAGCAGGAGAATTCCAGGGAAGGGTATGGTGCCCAGATATGGTCATAGTATCCCTCCTCTTTGTGGTTCTCACTCTCAACGACTTTCTATCAAGGGATTTTTTATGTACACAGGTAAATTCCTGGTTTTGCTTTTGGAAAAATAAGTTTTGAAGACAAGGACTTGAACAGTTTATTAATGCTTATATAGTGTACTTTGGTTTTTTCGGGAGAGTGAGCAGTTCTTTCAGAAATTGATAATTTAGGCAGCTAAATTGGGTATGGGTTTCCTGTTTTCTTCTTGAGCAGGACATGTAAGCATATTTTGATAGAAAGATATTTAAATGTTTTTAAGCTGGAAATAAAATATATGTGAATATAAAAGGTTTTATCTTCCCTGCTGTCAAAAGTGCTGACTTGGCCCTTTTGTATTATACTCCCAACTTTGTATGGTTGTTAAAATCTGTTGCTCTTTCCCATCTGAAGGAAATGCATCTTTGACACTTCTCATGACCTGAGTCATGATGCTGAAATAGAGCCAGAAAATATCCTTAACAGTCATGGGTAAAAAGAAGGAAAGCTTCTGTGTGGTGGGGGTGGGGAAGAGGGAAGAACATTGTAGGGAGAAGGGCATCTTTGCTATTGATATTCCAGTTTATATCTTTCTGATTATTAGGAAAGTTGCTTACATATTACTACTATGGTATCAACAGAAAATACTTTGACTTTGTATTTAATTTTTCCTGAAGTATAGTGTTTATTTGAAAAAGACAAGTTTTGCAAATGTTGAATTAAGTCATTTTGAATCCTCCAAGTCTGAAACAAATGCACCTTAAATCTTGCAACTTATTTAATATTGAGTCTTGTTAACAGTGTTTGTTTTTATTTAAGAGCCAACCCCAATTCTTCCACATCCTGTATGTTCAACAGTTTCAGTAATAAAGTTATATTTGTTAAATGATGCAGATAAGTTTATGTATTTTTTTCCCCCTTTGGCTAGTGAAGTTCATCCTTCTGTTTGCTCTGCTGACATGATACAGAATTCATTGTGAGATAAGCATGGGGGATATGGGTGTAGTGTATTTTCAAAAGAATTTCAGTGAGGATTTATTTACACTTTGGGGAGTTCATGGAACCCCAGATTTGGTCTAAGTGATGCTAGATTGTGGAGATTTTTCACCAGGGTTAAAAGTCTTCACTTCTGAGCACTTAATCTCAAAACGCTGTTTGAGCTCAATTCAGAAGAGTGAGAAATTTTGAGGTGCTTAACTATATCAGATTTACGACTAATTTGAATCGTAAAGTGAAAGACCCAGGATCCTTTTCTTCTATTCTTCTTATTTATAAAAGAGTTTGCTTTGTCATCTCCAGTGTTAAATACAGTCTATTTACTGTTTTGTTTGGTTTTTCATTGTTGTATAAGTGTAGCAAACAATCTTAATGTTTAAAATGAATTAAAACTTGCTTAAACTTTTTAAATATTAAGAGTACCAGCTTTTATAAATTTTCATCTCAAATCTTGGGGTGCTCTAAGAACAATAAACTAATAAATTTCCCACTTGCAGGGGAGAATTTTTTCACTCATTTTATAAATCTGGGTTTGCTGTGTGATTGAGACTAAATTGCAAGGAGGAAGTGTAGGCAAAAGTATTTCCTACAATATATTTCATTGCCTGTCCCATATACCTTATTTTATCTCTAAAACTTTTCAGACATATTTCTTAATTATCCCCTGCTTGTATTCTTGCATCTTGTAAACGAAGTTTTTAATGCCTGATCTCATCTCCTTCTCCAGGCTTATTTTTACATTCCAGGACTCCTTGATCTAAGCATGCTGTGATATCTTTTCAGAGTAGCCTAGATTGTCCTTGCTGTATATGTAGTTTAGCAACGATTAGTTCCTTATGATTTTTAATTTTTGTGTTTCAACTTTTTACATTTAATTGAGTTTCTTTTAGATTTAAGGTAAGAAAAACAATCCGATTTATATACAGTAGTCATGAGTACATTAGGATAATAATCAGGTGAAAATGTATTGAGATTACAAAAGGAAAACCACCTTGCAGATTTTTAATTATTTATAAACATATATTTGTGTAAATATACAAGAAATAAGTTTATAATTAGTTATTGAGTAATTAGTAGCATTTCAGTTCTCCAGAACATGAAGTTTTAATTCTCCTGACATGTCATAAGCACTAGTACAAATCTCCTTACATGCTACCTTGTATGTGGTGGGAAGAAGTGATGACGATGTCATTAAAAACCTCAATCCCCACCCCCCCCCAAAAAAGATTGCATTCTTGTTTCTGAGTCAGTTTGTGAGAAATTTCTCTTACCTTCTTACCTTCCCACCCTTCCCTAAAATACCTATATCTGTGTCACCAGGAACTGTTTAGTTGAAGAGCGACAAGTGTTTTTGCTTGAAATGCATAAAGCCTTGCAGTGTTTTTATTTCATCATCTGTCGCTCCCCCCAGAAAAGTTACAGGGAGACACAAGTTAACGCCCAGTGAGAATTGTCCTTGAACTCTTTTCTGTCTTGAACTTTGTCACCATAAACTGGTTGTTGTTAACAGTCTTTTAAAAACTATGTGTATATTATTCATTTTCTTTTAATTGTGTGTTCTACTCTTGTTGCTTCTGGGAGCAAGCATTGCTTCCGCCCAGTTTGGTATGTGGGTCAGAAGGCAGTGTTCTCACCAGGGCGCTGCTGTTTCCTTTTCCTACTTGAGTAGATTACAGATTATACTGGAATACGCCTGAGAAAAGGTCAAAAAGGAGGGTGAAAGTCCTGGAACTGCAGCTGGGAAGCTTGTCATTCTCATCTAGGAAAGGGGCGGGGGGGGGGGACAAAATAGAAAAATAGACACTCCCCTCCCAACCAAAACAACCCACATTCAGGAAATTCTCATTTGCACAGAATACTTTATATATACTCTGAAAGGATTTTATTTGCTTCTGATTAAATAATTATCGAGTGTTTGGCTGAGAAAGCTTTAATGTTAAATTAGATGGCAAGCGAGAGCTCATCAGTGTTTTTAACTTTTCAGAGCCCAGATTTCTAGTAATTGTTTCAAAACAAGCTACCATTGTGCTCTTTTTGACAGAGTCAAGAAGTCGGGAGCTTTTCAACTACAGAGTTAACTTAGTTAACTCACAGGTATATTTTGGATTTTTATCCCTGTCAGTTCCACAGCAGGATATTAAAAGCAGACCAAAAGTTTTGGTTGTCTGTGGAAAGCAAAAAAGTGTACGTATGCGCATGCACACACACACACACACACACACACACACACGTGCCCCCTACGAACTCATTACCTGGTTTTTATCTTGGAAAGATATGTAGGGGATAGAACATCTATTTGAGGTCTGAGAACAGGAAATTTGTTGGAATAAGAACAGTAATAATGGGATATTTAGGAATGGAGGTCTTCCTATAGAATTGCTTTCTTGGGGTTCCAGGTTGTTACATGGCCATTGGCTTTCAGTGGGCTTCATGAATCCAATTACAAAATGTAATAGTTGTGGGGCACCTGGGTGGCTCAGTTGTTAAACGTCTGCCTTTGGCTCAGGTCATGATCCCAGGGTCCTGGGATCGAGCCCCACATTGGGCTCCCTGCTCAGCGGGAAGCCTGCTTCTCCCTCTGCCACTCCCCTGCTTGTGTTCCCTCTCTCACTGTGTCTTTCTCTGTCAAATAAATAAAATCTTAAAAAAATATATAATAGTTGAAAATATTAGTCCCCTGTCAGGGACACTGACAAGCAGGCTTCTGTCCCAGAACAAGCGTGGATCTTGTAGATGAGTGTGGAAAGGTGATGAGAAGAGAATTTGATACTAGTGTAGGAGTCTAACCTATAGGAAAGTTTCTTATGGTAAACTTTCAGAAAAATGGAGTACCTGGAGTGACTAAGGTCTGTGTCCATGAAAGGATTAACAAGTAAGAAGAAAATGCAGGCCTCCTAATCACAGTGCTCTCCTGTAGGGTACTGTCTACACAGCCTCATGTCCTTTTGCTTTTTCACAGCTGTATCTTTTCCATTTTGTATTTATCCCTGCATCCCTAATGATAACACAAGACAATGCTCTTTTATCCTCCAAACATGCTACTTGGTTCGCTTCATTCCTTTATAGCGCTTAGTCTCTTACACCTTCTGTTCCTAGAAGACTCCTTTGACCGCCACTGGCAGCAGACTGTAGTTTGTGCTTCTAGAAATCTATACTAAAAAGTTTTCTCAAAAAAAAAAAAAAAAAGTTTTCTCTTTGTCACTGACATGATACTGTTTTAAGGTACTTTCTCTATAGCTCTGATCCCTTGATTGCCTAATGTGATTTTAACTGCTTTTATTTGCCTTGATTCACAGTGTGGTAGGACAGGGAAAATTTTTAAAGTGGGGGAGGAGTCATATATTACACTTATGTCTTCCTTGATTGTTTTTAAGAAGAAATGTATACACTCACAGATACACTGATATTAACTTTAATATTTAGCGTAATCTAAATGGCCAATACTTTCAGGATCTTGCTGCCTTCAGAAACTTCTTGAAGCTGGCCCTTTGCCACATTCACATGTTCTCACATCACTGCATTCAGAAGCTAAGAATACCAACCTGGCAGCTTCTGCGGAGAGGGTAAAGATAAAACAGAAAGGAGTCTAGCTTTGCAGCCACATTACCTGGGAGTTGTTGCTGATGTCTTTTCCACAAATGTTCACGTTTGTCAAAGCCCAGTAAATCTTGCAAAGTTTATTTTCCTTGTAGCATCTGTGTTTTATAATGGGTCTTTTAATTTGTTTTTACTTTGTCTGCAGGGATTTCTTTTGTCCGGAGTTTTCAGACTCTGTCTTTTTTTTTTTTTTTCCTGTGGAAGTGAGTCCATTAATGATGACTGGTTTGGGAATATTCCTCTCTGCAAAGCTGACCTGACAAGCTGTTCCTTTAGTGCAGCAACAAAGCCCATTGTTATTTTGTCTCTTTACTTTTATCCTCAACTTAATCCATTTTTCCTCTGTGTTTTTATAGTGTAGAATGTCTGGGAAAACATGCTTGGAGACAATGCCTAAATGATAAGATGGCATTTTGAAGTTAGCAAAACTTCTAGTAAACAGGTTATACAAAGTCAATTTGATGCAGAGACAGTGGTACTTATCCATGTGTTAGTATGGGGATGGAGAGTTCCTCAGTATAAGGTACCTGCAACTATTCTTCTAGCAAAAGGTAAGAAGAAAAAAAAGAGCACATGAGGTTGCTTTCATGACTCCTTTTTCAAAAATGCAAACGTGTTCAGGTAAACACAGAAAGTTTAAAGTGGTTAAACCCCAGTGTGAACTGTTCTGGTTTAGTGCTTTGTATTCTAACAATAAAAACAATAATAATTAAACAAATGAACAGCTGAAAATAACAAAATATCATAGCTTTAAACATCAAGGGATGTTTTATCAATTCTGATTTTTAAATGATTTTCTATTCCCACGTAGAATTCCTGCTTTAATTTATTGAGAAACCATTTTGTTGGAACTTGGGATTTTTTTCTCCCAAGAGAACTCTGTCTATCTTGGGGACTGGTAAACCTCTAAAGGATCAAAGCTCTTGTGGATTTGGATAAAGACCCAAAAGCCTAAGGCTTATAGAAGTTTATCTGTATAGAGTAAGCCCAAAAAACTAGGATGAGAGTCTTAGAAAGGCTTATTTTCTCATGAGATTTTTGGGACTTCCTCTGTTTGGATGTGCCAGAAATACTGTGAGAATATCCATTCTCATGGCATTTGTCACTTACAGGTCTTGTCCCAGCTGGAATTCAAAAGTGTAATGGTGTGTGGACATATTATATGTATTTTAAGGTTTTATGAAGCTCACTACTAAAACTCCAATTAAACAACCTCTGCTATTTCATTGTACTTATACAATTAAGAGAAAAGTGTAGTAAAGAATGGTTAGTGTAGATGACCTTTAGCATTTATGTAGTGACTCTTCATTGATCTTGGACATTTTTAATTTTGCTGTTACTATCCTATATATGCATGAGACCTAGAGCAAAGAAAAAGTGCTACTATCTCTCTGTGTCCAAAGGGAAACTGAAGGATAAAATAGAGGGACAGACTTAATCCTCATCCAAGACTTGGGATACTACAAGTCTCTTCCTGCTGAACTGCATCATATTAAGAGGCTTTGGATCTAATGAAAAATCCTGGCTTGGAAATTTAGGCTTGATAAAACCGTAAGAAAGTGTCTGAAGATCTGTTCAAAAAGTTATCAAATCTAGGCTTCTGCTTAGTCAACATGAGACTAAGCAGAATAGCTAAAGCCATGGATTCCAGCATCTGGCTATCTTCTGAAGTATTTTGTGTCCCCTCCAAAATTGTTTTTTTCTATAGAGCATAGGACTCTATTTTCCTGTGCTTTCTGGACATGGGAAAAAAATACATTTCTTCCATTCATTTGGTAAACTTTTGAGCTGTCAACAATCAGTAAGACATTGCCCCTAGTCTGGAAGAGTCTCCAGTTTTCCTGTAGGATAAATCTCGAGGCTTGTTAGTTCTAGCTGCTTTTTCAAAGAAAATCAATAACACAAGGGATAGTGGAAAAATTTTTTTTAATTTTTATTAACATAATGTCTTATTTGCCCCAAGGCTACAGGTCTTACACATGAGGCTTACATATTTCATAGCACTCACCATAGCACATACCCACCCCAGTGTCCATAACCCAGGCACCCTGTCCCTACCCCCCCCCCATTTGCCCCAGCAACCCTCAGTTTGTTTTGTGACATTAAGAGTCTCTTATGGCTTGTCTCCCTCCCAATCCCATCTTGTTGTGAAAAATTATTATTATTATTTTTAAAGATTTTATTTATTTATTTGACAGACAGAGATCACAGGCAGGCAGAGAGGCAGGCAGAGAGAGGAAGGGAAGCAGGCTCCCTGCTGAGCAGAGAGCCTGATGTGGGGCTCAATCCCAGGACCCTGGGATCATGACCTGAGCCAAAGGCAGAGGCTTTAACCCGCTGAGCCACCCAGGCGCCCCAGTGAAAAATTATTTTTAACCAAAGACTTTGAACACTTGAAAAGGGGAGGAGAGGATCACTATAATTTTTTTATTAAGGATTTTATTTATTTATTAGAGAGAGGGAGCTCACATATAAGCAAGGGGAGCAGGGAAGTGGGGAGCAGGCTCCCTGCTGAGCAGGCGGGACTCCATCCCAGGACCTTGAGATTATCACCTGCGCCGAAGGCAGATGCTTAACTGATTGGGCCACTCAGGTGCCCCTAGGGTCATTATAATTTTTGAGTGTAATTTATTGCATATGAACTTTCATTTTTAAATTTGGCGTCCTTTATTGTGTATTTTTTACATGCAGATCATTATGTGTCAGCTAATGACTTTTCTTGTCCAATCCGGTTTCCTTATTTTACTAACTGCTGATGTAATTGTTCATACATCTTTCATCTTATCCTTATTTTCTACTTGAAAACTAACAGTGTAAAGATGCAGGTTTCTTCCTCTGTGCTTAAACTTTGTATACCTATCTTCTAAGTTGTCCCTTTAAAACAATTATGAAAAGGTCTCTTTTCTTTTTGTTCCTGAGACATTTTGCAACTATCTTTGTTAGCATGTTTTTTCCCATCATAATTTTTTTGCTTATGTACTTTCTGTCTCATTATGTTATGAACTCTTTAGGAGGCCCTTGGACTTACTCATCCAGGACTAGAACAGGGTCTCATACTGATAAGGCTCAAAAAATGTCAATTGAAAAAATGAATGTTGATGAAACTTTTGTTTGGTACAGTATCTCATTTTGATGTATACAGACATCAAAAGAATGTCTTCATTTCAGCCCCCAAAGTTCTTAAATCTGTGTTCTGTATCCATTCCCTTGATCATCTCCTATCAGCGTTTCCTTTACTTATCCCTTTTCATCTGACTTTCCCACCTCTTGGCTGAAATGAACCTACTGAAGATTACCAGAGTTAGTAGCTCTCTCTGAATTCACCTTCCTGAACCTTGTCACCCTTGAGAGTTTTGTTAAGCCATTTATTCTTTCATTAAAGCTATTTTTATAATTTGCTTGCCATGTCCTATAAAATATGAGACAGATGATACCCCTCTGTGTACATAAATGTACCCAACTAACTCTACTCTTGCAGATGGGCTGGGTGTCAGAGGCTCCTTCATAAACACAGACACCAAGAGTAAATGCCTGCAAACTTGGGTGTTGCTTGATAGTACAGTAGGGGTCTGAGAGGGAAAGGTCTGAAGCACCTTGTATGTTCTTTGGAAGTTGCCCTTCATCCTGGTGGGCCAGTGAAGGGTTTTGAATGATGGCTAACTAAATTACATGATTTGGAGCTTCTCAGTGAATGGCTTCATTTTTCTAGACCATTCATCCTATCCATAAAGTTCAGTGATCTCAGAATCTGTACTGTTCCCTTGCTAAAGAATTTACCTAAGTTCCTGCTCCTCTGGCTCAATTAAAAAGTTCTTTTAAAACTGAAATCATTTTATCTTCTTACTGCTTTCCATTATAATCGTCTCCTCTAGTTAGAGATTCCTTACTATTGTTTCACAAATGTGGCATCCCCTTCCACTCTCTGCTCTTCATGCTCAGAATATTTCTTCTCTTCTGCTCATATCCATATTTTGTGCATCTTTCAAAGCCTAGGTTATGTCCCATCTGCTTCATGATCTCTTCTCCAAATAGTTGATCCCATTTGTACTTATCTTTTAGTACTAGGCAGTTAGCATTTAAATTATTCCTGTTTCATGCACATTAGACTGTAAGCTTCGTGCTAACAAGGAATGCAGTCTTCCCAGAAGGTAATCTTGGGCTGCGTTATTCAACAAGTATTTGGCTACTAGTTGTGAAACGTATGTTTTATAAACAGTCCTTGAATTTCACTAGCTTGTGACATTTTAGTGCTGCAATCTGATTTCAGAATCAAATTAGTATTACTATTGTTGTCTAATAGTGAATCTTGCATCTATTTACATCTACAGTGGTTTAAAGAGTGTCATAATAAATCACTTTGAATGATTTAACTATAAAAATGTTTTTCTGTTATTCCTCTATGGGATTCCACTTTTCATATTACCTATAAGGTCCTGTGCTGTGTGAGGGTAGATATTATTGGGTAATTTATTAAATGGCTTAAAGCATCTTATGTATATTATGAATGTTCCCTTTTATTATCCCTCCAGTAGATGTGGGTTACTTCAGTTAACTTTAATGTGAATTCTGATTTGGAAACTGGGGAGAGAGAGACATAAGTACTTGTGGGCATTTCTTATTTTACTTCACTGAGGAGATACCAAGTGTTTAACTTGATTATCCTATAGATTTGTGTTCCCCCAAACAAGTCACATTTGGTTAAGCCATTATGCTAACTCTGAAGATACCTTCATCTTGTAATAATTTTTTTAAAAGAGTTTCTTAACTTTCTACTACCTCTGAAACTACCATTAGCTACAGTGCGGTAGTTTTCCCTCTGGACTGAATCCATGATGTTTTAAATGTGAATGTCTTTCAGAGACACAGGGAGTAACTTCTTTGACATCAGCTGTAGCAGCTTCTTTCTAGATATGTCTCCTGAGGTGAGGGAAACAAAAGCAGAAATGAACTATTAGAACTACATCAAAATAAAAAGCTTCTGCACAGCTGAGGAAACAGCAAAACTAAAAGGCAACATCTGAAATGGGAGAAGATATTTTTGCAAATGACATAATATGATAAAGGGTTAGTATCCAAAATTTATAAAGGACTTATGAAATTCAGCACCCAAAAACCAAATAATCCAATTTAAAAAGGGTCAGAAGACATGAATAGATATTTTTCCAAACAATAAGTAGGACAACAGACACATGAAAAGATGGTCAGTATCACTTATCATCAGGGAAATACATGTCAGAACTACAATGAGATATCATATCACGCTTGTTAAAATGGCTAAAATCAATACCACAGGAGACAACATGTATTGTTGAGGATGTGGAAAAAAGGGGAATCCTCTTGCACTCTTGGTGGTCTCAAAAGCTAAAAATAGAACCACCCTACAATCCAGTAGTAGTACCACTAGGTATTTACCCAAAGAATACAAAAATACTAATTCAAAGGGATACATGCATTCTTAATGTTTATAGCAGCATTATCTGTAATAGCCAAATTATGGAGACAGCCTAAGTGTCCATCAGTTGATAAATGCATAAAGAAGATGAATCATTGAATACTACATCAGAAACTAATGATGGTACTATATGCTGGCTAACTGAACATAATAAAATAATAATAAAAGATGTGATATATATACAATGGAATATTAATTACCCATAAAAAAGAATGCACTCTTGTCTTTACAGCCACATGCATGGTGCAAGAGAATATTTTGCTAAACAAAATAAGTCAGTCAGAGAAAGGCAAATATCATATGATTTCATTCATATGTGGAATTTAAGAAACAAAACAAATGAGCAAAAGGAAAAGAGAGAAAGAGGCAAATTAAGAAACAGACTTTTAACTGTAGAGGATAAACTGATGGTTACCAGAGAGAGGGTGTGAAGGGATGGTTAAATAGATGGTGGGTATTAAGGAGGGCACTTGTGATGAGCACCAGGTTATGTGTGAAAATACTGAATCATTATATTGTACACCTGAAACTAATATTACACTATATGTTAACTAACAGGAATATAAATAAAAAGTTAAAAAAGAGAAAAAAGGTTAATGTCTTTTAGGATGTCATTTAGAAATAAGATATGCATCAGGATCTTTTGGCAGGTATTGTTTTTCTTTTAATGTGTATATAAATTTGTCTCCTTAATTCAAATTCCTAAAAAATAAAGTCTGTGTTTACTGTTGCTGTTATTTATAAAATACCATATTTATTGTTAACCACAGAACCAGGGCAGGTGACTTTTATAAGAAGTCAAGAATAATGATTTGAAAATAACATTGGGTCAATCAGATGTTTTCTGTATGGAAGAGTTGTTGAATTATAAACATGGGAGTCATTATTATAACATGGAGAGTGTGGAAATTTTTCTATAAAGTTTCTGTGTAAGTGCATGAATTATTAAGAATCACTCTAGATTTACAGTTATAAAGAAAATGTGGTATTGGTGAAAGAATAGACACATGGATCAATGGAACAAAATCTAGAATTAGATCCATGCAGATATGATCAGTTGATTTTTGACAAAGATGAAAAGGCAATTCAGTAGAGCAAGGACCATCTTTTTAATGGTGATGAAACAAGCGGATGTCCAATTTCAAAGCAATGAACCTCAACTCATACCTCAGTCCATATACAAAAATTAACTCAAAGTGAATCACTCTTGCCACTTCTATTCAATATTGTACTGGCAGTTGTAACCAGGGCTTTTAGGCAGTAAAAGAAATGGAAGTCATCTGGATTGGAAAGGAAGAAGCAAAACTTTCTTCTTTGGGGATGACACGATCATGTACATAGAAAATCATATGGAATCCACAAAACTGAAATAAGCAAGTTCAGCAAAGTTATAGGATATGCAAGATCAATGTACAAAAATTAATTGTATTTCTCTACATTGGCAATGAACAATCTGAAAAGTACAATTAAGGAAATTTCTTCTTCACTTATTGAAAGACATGCAACTTACCTCAAGGTTTTGGAAATTATGAATAAAATTGCTATAAAACAAAAAAAAATTTTTTTTACAAGTCACGTAAAAAAAAGGAATAAATTTAACCAAAGATGTATGAAACTTGTACCCAGAAATCTACAAACTAATGTGCAAAGAAATGAAAGAATACCTACATCAATGAAAAGGCATCTCAAGTTCTTGGCTTGGAAGACAATACTGTTAAGATGGCGTAGTTCCTTAGCTGATCTGCAGACTCATTGCAATCCCAATCAAAATCCTAGCTGGCATTTTTGCAGAGAATGACAAGTTATAGGTGGAAGCAGCAAGTTTTGTTGGATATAATGACCCCTTGAAGAAGGGCATCAAACCACTGGCTATCTCTAAACAGAAAAGGAATTCAATATGATTTTTCCCTATTGTTTTCCAATCTTTAGTCCCTCTGAAAAACCATTATTTACTGTTACAAAGATGCTTCACAATCATTATTCTTCCTTGGAAAAGGTGACTGAACAGGGGTTCTCAGAGTTTTTTAAAATTGAAGTACTATCTGTAGTAGTCTGTCTGTATTTGGGCAGATCTTTGTGTAATGTCTATTTTAGAAGTTATAAGTTATTTAGAAATCGAATTCCCAAGATTCAAAACATGGAAATTCAGAAGAACAAGAAAAATCACCTAAAATTTCTAATTCCGTGTGTCTTTTATCTGAAGAGGACTTTGACAATGTAATAACAATTTTTGCCTTTATATTTCATACCCTACTCTCTGTGAGATTTGTAACTTACATGGATTTTGTAGCTGTAGGCCACAAGGTGGTGACACCAAATAATACAGAAATACCAAATGCCCAAGTGGATGCTTCTATTCCAGAATATAGTATATTCTGTTTTGATATGCTGGTCTCTCTCTCTCTCTCTCTCTCTCTTTTTTTCAGTGACTGTATGTGGTTTCTATTTGTGTTAAGAAAAATTGGTTTAACACTTCTGCTCAACAAAATTTAGTTCAAAATTTGTCTTTTGGCCAACATATCAGTTAAGTAGAAAGAATTACAGAGATTATGGATCCTGCCTTGCCTCAGGCTTTCAGGTATCATAATATTAGAATAATAGACATTATCAGTTATATTTTGAGGGCGCTGATTAAAAAAATAAATAGAAAAAAAATCCTAAGCCTCTACTTGTAAAATTGTGATAAACTTCATTCACTTAAGCTTTGGAGATTCTTGTTTTATTAGCTTTCATTTGTTTCATTTCATTTCATTGATACATAAAAAAATCATATCTCATAACTTACAGGAAATTAACTGTATCATATAATATAAATCACATAAATATAAATAGGTATATAAATATATATATAAATTAAAACATGAAACTTAAAAATGTTTAGATTGAATTTTTTGCAAATTTTTTTTTTTAAGATTTTATTTATTTATTTGACAGAGACCACAAGTAGGCAGAGAGGCAGGCAGAGAGAGAAGAGGAAGCAGGCTAGGCAGATAGTTTATCAGTTCAACACCGCATATATGAAACAAATTCATGAAGTGGACTTTATGGGGAAAAAAATCTTTTGCTTGTTGAAGATCTGTAAAAGAATGAGAAGACAAGTTACAGGGTGATAGAAAATATTTGAAAATTGTTTATCTTCCAAAAGGATTATGTCCAGAATATATAAAGAACTTTTAAAATGTGAGAGTAAAATCTATAAATAATTCCTTATATTTGTAGCCATTTGATTTTCAAAAAGGGTGACAGGACAGTCCATTGAGGTGGGAAGGGATAGTTTTTCAACAGATGGTGCTGGAACAAGTGGATATCCAACATTCAAGAAAAATGACAGTGAACCCCTACCTCACACCATTTATTATTATTATTTTTAAAGATTTTATTTATTTATTTGACAGGGAGACACACAGCGAGAGAGGGAACACAAGCAGGGTAAGTAGGAAAGGGAGAAGCAGGCTTCCTGCTGAGCAAGGAACCCGATGTGGGCTTCATTCCCGGAATCCTGGTATCATGACCTGAGCCGAAGGCAGACATGTAACGACTGAGCCACCCAGGCGCCCCTGCCTCACGCCATTTATAACAATTAATTCAAAATGGATCAGAAACCTAAATGTCAGAGATAAGAATAAAAAACTCTTGGAACAAAACATAGGCATAAATCTTTGTGTCCCTGCATTTGGCAATGAGTTCTTAGATCTGAGAACAAAAGCAAAAGCAACTAAAGAATCAATAGATACAGTAGACTCATGAAAATTAAAAACTTTCATGCTTCAAAGCAGACCATGAAGAAAGTGAGAAGATAACACGTGGAATGGGAGAAAAATATTTGTAAATCATATATTTGACAAGGAACTTGTATCCAGAGAATATGATTAATGCTTATGATTGAACAATGTAAAGACGATCTGATTTTTAAATGGGCAAATGTTTTGGATTGACATTTCTCCAAGGAAGATCTACAAATTACCAAAATGCACATGATAAAGATGCTTAACATCCTTAGTAGTTAAGGAAGTGCAAATCAAAACTGCAATGAGATGCCACTTCATATCTACTAGGATGGCTAAAATAAAAGAGATAATAGCAAGTACTGTTGAAGATGTGGAGAAGCTGGAGACCTCATACATTGGTGCAGCGACAGATTGGCAGTTCCTCACAATGTTAAATATAGACCTAACAATTCCATTCTTAGGTATACATACCCAAGAAAACCGAAAACACATGTCTCCATAAAAAACCTGTGCACATTATGACACATTAGTCATAATAGCCTAAAAGTGGAAACAACTCGTTCATCAACTGATAAATGGATAAATAAAATGTGGTATATCCATGCAATGAAATGCTATTTGGTTATAAAAAAAGAATGAACTGATATATGGCACAATATGGATGAACCCTGAAAAGATACTAAATTAAAGAAGCAGTCACAAAAGGCCACATTGTATGATTCCATTTCTGAAGTATCCAGAATAGGCAAATCCATAGAAACAGAAAGGAGATTATGGTTGTCAAAGGCTGAGGGGTGGACCAAAGGAGGAGGAATTGCTAATGGGTATGGGCTTTCTTTTTGGGTGATAAAAATGTTCTGAAATTTGATAGTGGTCATGGTTGTGCTACTCTATATACTAAACACAGAATTATATACTTTAGAAGAGTGACTTTCGCAATATATGAATTATAGCTCAACAAAAAATATTAACACAGTTCTTAAAAAGGGCAAAAGATTTGAGCACTTTACCAAAAAAGAAATATGGATGACAAATAAATGCATGATCAAAAAAAGTGCTAAACATTATTGTGCATTAGAGAAATCCAAATAAAAGCCAGAATAGCTAAAATAAAAAGAGTAACAATACCAAATATTGGTGAGGATATGGAAGATCTGGAATTACCATACTTCACTGGTGAGAATGCAGTCTCAATTATTATACCTATGCAAACATTCATTTACTATATGACCAGCAATTCCATTTCCAGATGATTTATCCAAAAAGGAAATTTGTATTCATACAAAACCTGTACATAAATGTTTACAGTACTTTTATTTGTAATAGCCAAAAGCTGGAAACAGATGTCCTTTTACCAGTGACAAGATAAACAAATGAACTAGTTCCATATAATAGGATCATATGCAAGAATAAAAAGGAAAGATCTCTTGATACTTTCAGGAAAATATAAAGTAGATGAATCTCAGATGCTTATTGGCAAGTGAAAGAAACTGGACCCAATAAACTCCATACTCTGTGATTTCATTTATAGGACAGTCTGGAAAATACAAAACCATGGAGAGGGAGAAAAGATAAGTACATAGGAGAAGTTTAGCTTCCTGGTGAGCTGAGAGCAATTATTCACTTTGTGGATCAGATTTTATTTCACAGATGAGTTTGTTTTTCCTGGTTATTAGTGAGCCATAATGACTCTTTCTATTTTTTATATTAATGCCCAGCATAAAAAAAAGGGAGGTTTTGATTTGATGTTTTTAAATTTTATGGTATGGTGTGGTAGATATTGAGAAGAAGGTGATGTTTTTGCCTATGACTTTTGTTAGTCTCATCCATACTGTCTTTGGATACTCATCTATGACTCACGTTTCTTTCACCCTCCCAAGCTTCACAGGCTGCTGTGACTGGAGTATTATACCCATTTACTCTCAAACCTGTTCAGAGAAATGCTCCATACCTTCTTTAGATTACTTTTACATCTTCCTGTTGTGTTTTCTTTTACGATCCTATATTTCTTCATAACACCAAAAAATTATAATTAAATTTTATACTGATTATTTGTATAACCATTTAATATCTGTTCAATTCTGTATCTTCCTTTCCTCTCCCCACAAAGACTAAAGTCTCTGTTTATAATAAGCCACACTTGGTGTTACCAGTATCCTTTATTTATTTATTTATTTATTTTTTCCTATCCATAATAACCATGATTCTTTTGGAATCAGTTCTGCCTTTGATAACTTTCTTAAATGATTAGTGGGGTGAGTGCAAACCCATCAGAGAAGGAGATGTCCCTTGGTGATGCTTTTCTTTTTTTCTTTTTATAGGGAAACTAAACAGCCAAGACTCCTACAATAATTTTGCCAACAACAATCCTGGCAACCCCCGGCTCTCTCCTCTCCCCAGCTTGATGGTACTGATGCCTCTTGCACAAATCAAGCAGCCAATGACATTGGGGACCATCACCAAACGAACAGGGTAAGACCTTAGGCTTGATACTTTTTAAAATAGCTGTTTCAGAGGATTGGATACATAAAAATAAAATGTACATTTCCTGTGGGTGGTTTAATTACGCTCTTTATTTCCAGCCCACATGAAACTAATGGCAGCAGATTAAGTACAGAGCATGCACAAACATACCTGAATACAACCATGTACATATACATCTGTAGCAAAAACAAAGCAGTGACAAAGTGTGAAAACCAGTATTGGCTAATAAAAACCAGACCCATCTCCTCAGGCTTACACTTACTTCCTGCCTCTTGGTTTTGTCTGGAAGTAGTGTCAGTTTCTTGCTTTTGTGGACAAAATCCATTATGATCTGGATTTATAATGACTCCCAAATTTTAACTGGTCCCAACACTAAGGAAAGAACCTCAGATGACAACTGTGTTTCTAATACGTAAGAAATCACCTGTATTATGGTATAATTTACATATAATAATCTGTCATTAGTGTCAGTTTGATATGATGTTATGGGTAGTTTTCAAAAGCCAGAGTCCTAAAATTTGGGCTTTACTCATGATTGGTCATTAACATCCTCAAAGATATTTAATGACTCGCTTGTTGTGTCTGTGCTTATTTTAGGTGTTTAAAATTTTTAATTACTATTGGCTATGAATATAAAATTATCACTTCTTTGGGTTCCTGAAAGTAAAGTGTGATATCTAAGATATCATTAGATGATCAATTGTGTGATGACTCTGAAATTCCATTTTGTACAAGAAAATATATATGTCTATAGGCAAATTACCTATATCATCAATAAGCAATCCTGAGGTTTAACCTAATTTGAAATGAAACAACTGTTTTAAATTTTGTATTCATGTAGTCCAGAGAAAACCCAATCCTGGCTTCAAACAGTCTTCAGGGTCTTTCCCACAAAAGGAATAGAGTAAATTACTTGGCTGTTATATGAAAAGGTCTTAATATTTTGTGCTGGGTGGTAAAGTGTTTGTAGAAGTCACTTTTGTGAGGAGAAATACTCATTCTCAGGGATAAGGCTTTGGAGCTCCAGATTTCACCATGGCACACCCTTTATGTAGTGGAGTGGTATTTGTATACAAATATGATCTTACTGCTGAATGCAGAAATAAAATTGAGTTTGTTGCATGTTAAGGGTTGGGTGGAAGGAAAAATAGAGCAAACCTAAGGCCCCAAATCGGACATGTTATGATATGGATCATTTGGCCTATATTCCTTTCTTTTTAAATTGGTTTCAGCTTTTTAACTCTTTGTGTTAAGTAATTAAAGTGGAATTTTGACTTCCCTTTCCTCTTCGTTTCTTTATTTTAAAATAAGTAAGTGTAGCCATGAGTAAGAAAGACCTTATGAACTTATATTTACAATTAGCTCATTTTTTCCTTGTATGATGAAGATCTTTGGGATGCAGAATCAAGTAAAAATTGGATAAATCTTGAATCATAATATTTTTTTTTTTTACTCATAGAAATCAGTATGTAATTGTACCTTCTTGATTCAACTGAGCATTGTACAATTTCTGCAAAGTACTTGTGAGATTTTATGTGTGTTTCCTGAATCTAAGTCAAAGAATACTCAAAATTGTTCTTCTTGAATTTAATTCTAGCTTTGTTTCTGGTGTTTGTTGTTTTTAAAATGTAAGAGCTATGCTGTTTTTATAATGCAAAGAATTAGCTTTCTTTTCAAATTAACTTTTCCATATATATATGATTATTCAAATAAGCTTTTCTGTATATATATATATATATATATATAAGCGCTTATTCAGATAAGCTTTTCCATATATATGTAGATATCTGTCCATCTAAGATAGTGATTGAAGTTCTATATATGAAATTCTATGATGTTAGAATTTAATTCAATATATTTGTGGGGAGGAGTGGAAACTAAGTCTACTTTTGTATATATTTGAAATTTTCTACTATGAAAACATAGTCTCTCATTTAGTCTTTCACACTGTCTCTTGTTGCTCTCTCTGGCCTTAGATGGGCAGAAACTAGTAATCTGGTGTCTCCTTCTGCTGCATACTTTATGAACTTAGATAAATTCTGTGTTTCCTTGTCTTTTTAAAAACTCACAATTCCTTTATTTCTAGAGTATGTGTATTATGCCCCCTTATAGACAATTTAGTAGTTTCTTATTAATGAAATCAATTATATGAATTTGAGTTACATACTTTGAAATTAATATTAGTTCAAAATACTGCATTGTTCTCTTGGCCATTTATCTCATTTTCAGATCTTTCTGTTTTTGCTGAGTTTTTAAATTCTTTTTAGTATGTCCTATACTGAAGTGTTTAAAGAGAATAATATTTGTCCCATAATGAATACTTGGTTTGTAATTTTTAAAATCTTCACATAGATTGAGGTTTACAGAAAAAGTTACAAGACAAGTAAAAGGAATTCCTGTATACTCAGATTTCCCAAATGTTAACACTCTCTCCTTTTTGCCTTATCATTCACATTTGTTCATTCTGCCCACTTGTGTACAGACACACAACCCCTCCCCATATTTTTCTTAAATTGTTTCAAAGTAATTTGTAGACTTAGTAACCCTTATTCCTACAAATTTCATTATATAAATTCTAAAGACAAGGATATCCTCTTCTAAAACCATAGTATAGGTATCAAAAGAAGAGATTTTAAAACTCACTGTTAAGGTTTTTTAATTGTAGTTGTTGTCTTTAATGAGTTCTCTATTCGTGCCAGAGCCTTTAGTGCACCACAAATTACCCCACCTACTCTTTTACCTCCTTCACCTATAATTCTTTTTTCCTCAGTCCTTCCTATTCTTCCTATTCTATTCTATTCTATTCTATTCTCTCGCTTCCTATTAACACAGATCATAGTGACCTATAAATACTTCAATAATAGTATTTGTAACTTATAGTTGGCTATTGCTAGATTATAAGACTTCATACCTGTCAGCCACTTTCTGAAGGGTTCGTTGATTGTATCCAGAAATTGCTATAGGGGACTTTCCTTGTAATTCTTTTACTCTAAGTCACCCCAACATTTGGTTATAGAATTTTGAGAATACAGTTTGTGGTTTTATTATCTTAAATTGGATCATTTTCATGGAAATACATGTATTTTGCCTTACAAAAAGTAATATTTGTTTCATGAGAATATAATATATTCCCTTAATTTTTGTTTTTGATATATGCTGAGATTTGAACCAAATCCCATACATTTCATGTCATTAGATTTCATCTCATTAGATTTTAAAGGCTGTATTTATTTCATTTTTATTAAAATTTTTTTACTATGACCAATTCTCAGTCTGCAGTCAGAAAATTTGCATTATTTCCATTAAATTTCATTGTATTTACTGAGGATTTTGATTGCCATATTAAGGTCACTAGACTGATGAGCAAATAGGCTTTTCATATTCCAGGTCTCTTTTCATTCTGGAAATTCCAGTTTAACTCTAACTTTGCTTCTATGCCATGCTTTTCCTAGCATTTAAAAAAAAAATTTAACAAGGAGTATTTTACATGGATTATGTAGAAATACAACACAGAGCTGACTCATTTATAGACGTGTAAACTCTGTGACTACTTCCAACATACCTGATAATGTATCTAATAAAATTATATACCTACCTCGGTTAGATCAGCATTTATTTATTCCATGTCCTAGATATTTGGCATAAAGGCAAAGTAAGCATAAAAAGTTGTATTTCTAGCACAGAGATTTCTAAGGATTGCCTAGGATCCTATATTTAAATATTCAAATTGAGATGGAAGCCTCAGTTCAAACCTTGAGGGGATAAAAACGTGTGCTTACCATATTTCACATCTGCCTTCTTATTTTTGGAAATATATATCCCTGGAAGCCTGTGCAGTGTCAGGGACCATCTGTCTTACTCCAATACATGCACAAGGCCAGTAGGACTACAAATAGCAAAAGACAGATGTATTTTCACCTTCACGTTCTGTACCTTGAAGCAACACTTGGAGGAAATAAGGCCTATTTTGGTAACAGCTGTTGCTTAACCTGACTACAGTATACACTGATGAAGCCAAATGAAGTGCTAGAAATCATTTGGTTCAACACTCATTTAAACAGAATTCAGTTTCTTCCAGTCTAAGACTGGAGGATTGGAAAGATCTCCATCATGTTTTTATGATATGTAAATAAGAGTAGGTCTCATCTAGTAAAGTGAAACTGGGTGCTAAGGAATTGCATTATTTTGGAGTATTAAGTATTTATAGTAGGGATTTATTAAGCAGCATTTGATAGATGTTTGGCTGAGTTAATGAATCAAGTAAGTGATAAAAATTTTTTTGAATGCTTCTTATGTAAAATTTTACTAAGTAGATAATTTTTCATCAGTATGCTTAATTTTATGTACATTAAATCTAAAATTGTTAATATATATACCTCATTGTTAAGACACAGAGAGCAGTAAATTTTGAAAAGATCAGAGTGATTTCATGGGAATGAAAAATGCAGACATTGGTAATGAAGTCACTTCCTTGCTTTTCACTGACCATTCTTAGTGAAGTAATGAGATGATTTTTTGTCTTTCCTAAGTTTCCTTTTTCTTAAATGGAGCAGCTTCTGTTCCTTTTCCCTCTCCCCATCTTTATACTTATCCATTTCTTTGGGAGCAATTTGAAGTGGGTGTTAGGAACCTTGGGCACAACTCTGTAGACATAAGTTAGGTCATATAGGGGAAGGTTATTAACATAGGAATCTGATGCCCTGACTTCTCATTTGGTTCTGGTACCTATTACCAGAATGTCCTACGTAAGCTTCTTCATGTGAAGAATGCAAGTTTATATGTATGGATTATGATCTTTCAGCTATACACTATATAAGTTCCCACCAGGCCTAATTACCTAATTTCTAAGCCTTATTCACTGTCCTTGGCTAGTGCTGAATAAGACTTTCATTAGGAAAACATAGGTAATTGTTCTTATTTAGAAATGGAAACATTTCATAGCATTTATTTGATTATCTCTACTTGAAATTTGTAGACCAAATTTGGAATGGAGCTTGCTAAGTAAGTAAATGACATCGGGATTTAGTAGACCTTGAAGAAAGGTCTATTGCGTCTTTTTTTAATTCAGTTAGGTCTTCTTGACTTATCTACACAGTTTGGCCTGAGCCCCAAACCTTATAGGGGAATCTCCAAGAATTAAACAGGAAGGATTTGGAGAAAGACTCACCAGGTAGAGTAGTGGATCATAATTCTCTACTTTCCAGCCCTGTCTCATGTAGGTGTTAGTTTTAGATAACTAAGCTATAAATCTTTGGTCCCAGGTATAAAATAATGGACAGTGTATTTTCATTAGGATGGATATGGATAGATCTGCATGTACAATATATACTTACCATAGTTTGGGTTTACAATTTTGTACTCCATCATTAGAGTACTTAAAGTCCACCTATGCTTTGCATATGTTTACTTTGCATATGTTTGTTCCACTTTGCCATAAATCCTTGGATTTTGTAGTTTTTGAACGAAGCCTACTATTAAAAATCAGCAGGTGTAACTTTCTACAGAAATTTGAAAGTCTGTGCTACTCTAGTCTCTTTTCTGCAACATCTGGCAGAATTTGAACATTATCTAATGTTTTCTAATGAAAATCTTGAGTTTGTAATTTAAATTTGCATGTTGAGTATTTCTCAAATTAGGTAGTGTAGCTGTCTGTTTCAGCTCCAGTTTTCCCTACAAATCACTAATTTGAGAGCCAGCAGTCCTACTCTTTAGTAGGGAGTGATTAAAATTAAACGAATGAAAATTTAAAAGTAACACTTGAAAAAAATGACACAAGAACTAATTTGCTCATATGCATGTGGGAATTGTGTGTCCATTTCAGTAGCTGCTTATGGGGGTCCACAAAATGTAGCAGAATCATTAAAATTCCTAGAATATATTGGAAGAGAATATGGTTTCACTTTATAATTTTACACATTGTGTTGTATAGCATTTCCTCTATTTTTTTGGTGGTTAGTATATTTAATATTTATATGGGCTTATTCATTTTTCAGTTTTATTGAGAAATAATTGACATATATTTTATGTAAGTTCAAAGTGTATAGCGTGATGGTTTGGTTTGCATATGTTGTGGAGTGATTACCACAGTAGTTCAGCTAATATCCATCTTCTATGGATACAATAAAAAGAAAAGAAAGATGAAAAGAAAAAAGGAAAACACTTTTTCCTTACTATGAGAACTCTTAGGGTTTACTGTCTTTATAGCTTCCTATATTTCATATAGCAGGGTTAGCTGTAGTCATCATGTTGTACATCACATTTCTAGTCCTTATTTATCCGATAACTGGAAGTGCGTACCTTTGGTACCTTCCTCCAGTTCCCCCTTCTTCCACCCTGCGCATCTGGTAACAAGTGTGATCTCTTTTTCTATGAGTTTGTTTGTTACACATATAAATAAGATCATATAGTATTTGTCTTTCTTTAATGTTTTTCACTTAGCATATTGCCTTCAAGGTCTTTCCATATTGTTTCAAGTGATTGGATTTCTTCATTTTTCATGGCTGGATAATATTCCACTGTGTGTGTGTGTGTGTGTGTGTGTGTGTGTGTGTGTGTGTGTGTATCACATTTTTATCTATCGTCCATCAGTGGACACTCAGGTTGTTTACATGTCCTGGCTATGGAAAATAAGGCTATGAACATCAGTGTGCATATCTTTTTGTGTTCATGTTTTTATTTCCTTTGGGTAGATTCCCAGAAGTGGAATTGCTGGATCATAGGATAGCTCTATTTTTAATTTTTTGAGAATCCTCCTTACTATTTTCCATAGCAGCAGCACCAGTTTATAGTCCCACCAACAATGCACAAGGGTTCCCTTTTCTCCATATCCATGGCTGCATTGTTATCTCTTGTCTTTTTGCTGATGGCCATGCTAACAACAGGTATGAGGCGGTATCTCATTGTGCTTTTAATTTGCATCTCCCTAATCACTACTGATATTGAGCACCTTTTCATGAACCTGTTGGCCTTTTGTATATCTTATTTGGGAAAATGTTTTTTCAAGTCATTTGCCTGTTTTTAAATTGGGTTATTTGTTTTTTTGCCTTTTGAGTGCATGTGGTTCTTTATATATCTTGGATATTAACCCCTTAACAGATAGATGGTTTGTGAATATTTTTTCCCATTCTGTAGGTTGTTTTTTCACTTTGTTGATGGTTTCTTTTGCTGTGCAGAAGCTTTTTAATTTTGTTGCTTGTATTTTAGGTGTCATATTTTAAAAATTATTACTAAGACCCATGTCAAGGAGCTTTTGTTCCTGTGTTTCCTTCTAGGAGTTTCATGGCTTCTTACATTTAAGTCTGTGATCCATGTTGAGTTAATTTGGTGAGTGGTGTAAGATATAGGCCAGTTTCATTTGTTACATATGAATATCCAGTTATCCTAGTAACATTTATTGAAGAGACTTTTTTCCATTGAGTATTCTTGGTTCCTTTGTCAAATATTAGAGGACCATGTACACTTACGATTTTTTTCCATTGGTCTATTTGTTTATATGCCAATTCCATACTGTTTTGAAGACTATAGCTTTATAGTATAACTTGAAATCAGGAAATATAATGCCTCTTGCATGTGTTCTTCTTTCTTAGGATTTCTTTGGCTATTTGGGGTCTTTTGTGATTCCATATAAATTTTAGGGAATTTTTTTTTCTACTTCTGTAAAAAATGCCATTGGAATCTTGATAGGGAATGCATCAAATCTATAGATAGCTTTTGGGTAGTATTGACATTTTATTTTATTCTTTTAAAGCAAGTCTTTTTAAAAAAATTTTATTTATTTATTTGACAGAGAGAGATCACAAGTAGGCAGAGAGGCAGGCAGAGAGAGGTGGGGAAACAAGCTCCCCGCTCAGCAGAGAGCCCAATGCAGGGCTCGATCCCAGGACCCGAGATTATGACCTGAGCCAAAGGCAGAGGCTTTAACCCACTGAGTCACCCAGGTGCCCCAGTATTGACATTTTTAACATTAATTCTTGTAATCCATGACCACAGGATCCCTTTCCATTTATTTGTATACTTCTTTGAGTTCATTGATCAGTGTCTTGTAGTTTTCAGAGTAGAGATCTTCCATCTTGTTAGTTATATTTATTCCTAAGTGTTTTGTTATTTTTGATGCTATTGTAAATGGGATTGATTCACTTGTTTCTTTTTCAGAAAATTTGTTCTTAATGTGTAGAAACACTACTGATTTTTGTATGCTAATTTTATAACCTGCAACTTTACTGAATTCATTGTTTAGATCTAACAGTTATTTGGTTGAGTCTTTAGGATTTTCTATAAATAAAGTTATGTCATTTACAAACAGAGATGGTTTACTTCTTTTCTTTCCAACTCTGATACTTTTTATTTCTTTTTCTTCCCTGATTGCTCTAGCTAGGACTTCCTGTACTATATTGAAAAAGAGTGGTAAGAGTGTGTGCCATTGTCCTATTCCTGATCTTAGAGGAAAAACTTTGAGCCTTTCACCATTGAGTATGATGTGCTTGTCTTTAGTGTGTTGAGATACATTCCTTATATGCCTAATTTCTTAGGAGTTTTTAATCATGAATAGATGTTGAATTTTATCAAATCCTTCTCCTGTGTCAGATTATCAGATGATTTTTTTTCATTTTACTAATGTAATGTATCAAACTGATTGCTTTGTGTTATGTTGAGCCATCCTTGCATCCCCAGGATGAATCTCACTTAATCATTGTGATTGATCCTTTCTAATGTGCTACTGACTTTGGTTTGCTAGTGCTTTCCTGAGAATTTTTCCATCTTATACTCATTAGGGATATTGGCCTGTAGTTTTCTTTTCTAGTGGTATCATTTTCTGGTTTTGCTATCAGGACTATGCTAGCCTCACAAAATGAGTTTGGGAGTGTTCTGTCCTCAGATTTTTTGGGAAGAGTTTGTTTGTTTGTTTGTTTGTTTGTTTGTTTTTTAAGATTTTTTTTCATTTATTTGACAGAGAGAGACACAGGGAGAGAGGGAACACAAGCAGGGGGAGAGGGAGAGGAAGAAGCAGGTTTCTTGCCGAGTAGGGAACCCAATGCAGGGCTGGATTCCAGGATCCTGGGATCATAAACTGAGCCGAAGGCAGATGTTTAATGACTGAGCCACCCAGGTGCCCCAAGAATTTTTGGAAGAGTTTAAGGATTGGTGTCAATTCTTCAAAAGTTTGGTTAAATTTTTGCAGTGAAGACAGTGAAGCTATCTGGTCCTTTGTTTTTCTTCAGTGGGAGATTTTTGATTACTGATTCAATCTTCTTACTAATAATTGGTCTATTTAGATTTTCTATTTGTTATTCATCGTCTTGGTAAGTTGTGTTTCTAAGAATTTTTTCCTTTTCAGCTAGATTGTCCAGTTTGTTGATATATAGTTGTTCATAGTAAGTATAGGCTCATTCTGATGTCTGTTAAATGATAATGTCTGAATTCTCATTAGAAATGATCAGTTAAAAAATAGGACTTTCAGGGGGCATCTGGGTGGCTCAGTGGGTTAAAGCCTCTGCCTTCGGCTCAGGTCATGATCCCAGGGTCCTGGGATCGAGCCCCGCATCGGACTCTCTGTTTAGCAGGGAGCCTGCTTCCTCCTCTCTCTCTCTGCCTGCCTCTCTGCCTACTTGTGATCTCTGTCTGTAAAATAAAATAAATAAAATCTTTAAAAAAAAAAATAGGACTTTCAGAGTAAGTTCATAGAATTTTTCTCTTTGACTCCAGCTAGGTTTTTTTTTAACTCTAAAGATGATTGAACCTTATCATTTATACCTTTTACCACTAGGTTCGAGTTATAGAAGACTTTAGCACATTCAAAATCAAATCTAGTTTTACTTTTCCCTTGCATTAAAAAAAAAATCTTCATGTTTGCCTTCCTTTCAGCTAGTAAAAACAAAGCTTTTATGGTATTATGTGGCATTCAACAAAATGAATCAGCAATTAAAAACTTACATGGCATTACTGTTATGATATGAAGCATAATTCCTTCTTGTCTTCTGAGAATCTCCAGAAGAAACCTGTTGAGAACTAATGGTCAAGTAGTTTCACGTTGTACTATAAATAAGTCTATAAAAAATATTTCTGGATTTTTAATCTCTTGGCCAGTCCTGTTGTTTTTCAATCAGAATTCAGCTCAAAAAGGATAGAATTGTGGCAGAGCGAATAGGTTTTGTATGGCAGGCTTGTTAAACTGGCTGAAACTTAATAGTATTTAGAAAAACACAGAAATTCTTGATATCTGAACATTATAATTGCAGTTGCATATGTTAATACAGACCATTTTAATTCAGCCTACACTCCCACTCATATACTGTCATCCTCCTCCTAACTATCCTCATGTAAAACTACAACTGTGGGATTTTAAAGGGGGAGGGGAAGTCATAGGTGAAGACAGCTGAATCATGGGCCTGTCCTTTGTGACTTTATATTTTCATTCTTTCGCTACTGAGGAAAGATGAAGCAGGCACATTTCAAAGGAACAGCTGACACTACCCATACGAAGTCCATAATTATGTCAGCCACTCTGATTCTTTGGAGTTTGTGGCTCTTCTTTTACATGCATGTGGCAGAATTCCAGTTTGCAGGGGTGGCTAAGAAGTGGGTAAGTGAAAATTGGGAACATGCCAAGCGTATACTAGAGAGGGTCCTCATTCAGTTTCTTCCAGCTCTCTGTTTTCTCCCTGAACTGTGTTAGCCAGTTGATCCTTATTTGATTGAAAAAGGGTTACTTTTAACTCCCACTATTGGGTTATGTTGTGAACAGTGAGACCTATATTATTGTCTTTAAATCTGACGAGGCTGCTACTTAGTACAGGCCTGTTTACTACAGTGTCTGGAGAGTTAACTGTGCGTTTTAGGATTGTGGGGAAGGAGACGGCTGTTGAAGTCTTTCATTGATAACATACACTGCCATTGCCTAGAAAGGAAAATCTAGGAGATTTTTTTTAAAGCTTGTGTTTAATTTGTTTGGCAAATACATGTTTCCTTTTGATACATAAGGAAACCTTAACCTAGAAAAAGGGTATTTACTGGTGCTATAGGTAGGGAACATCAGCTGGCCTTTTGAAATGTAGAAACTTGAAGGTTTTGTTTCATTTTTATTTAGTTGGTTTTTGGGGGTCAGTAGAGAAGCCTTTTAAGGCATAAAGGATGAAGATAAAACTTTCAAATGTTTTACAACAAATTAGCTGTAGTCTGGTATTCAGAATGAGATGGCAGACTGCTCAGTGTTGACATAACATACACTGAAGAGCCACTCATGTCTAGATGTTCCAGATGGTCAGCTCCTGTGTCAGAATCATTTGAACTATTGGACTGTATCGTGTGCCCTGCCTAATGAAGAAACTTAAAGGAAGTTGGGTACTGTATGGTGACAGTAACCTCTTCATTTTGGAAGCATTTGTGGGCATATTGAAACGTATGGGAGCTTCCATTTTCTGATCCTTTCTGCACGGCATTACCATGTTATTGAGATTGGAGTCTTCGCGTGGTCTCAGTTATTTAAATTAGGGTTCATCAGAGTGCATTGTGAGCTCCAGTAACACTTTGTTTCCGATATAATTTGTGAATCATGAAGTCAGATAAGGTGATTGTGACTAACTTTTTTGTCATTAATGAAATAGAATAAAATAAAATGCAGTTTTGCTGTTGTTTCTGCAAACAAGCAGCTTTGACATGAGCTAGGAGCTTGTTAGAAATATGGAATCTCAGGCCCCACTCAGACCTACCCCGCCAGAATAAGTATGATCTTCATTGTAACAAAATCCCAGCATTAATGTTTATAATACATTGAAATAGAAAAGAGTAAGGTTGATGACAGAAAAAAAAAACCACCTTCATTAAATTATTGTTTCAATTTATGTGTATTCATGTATACACCAGCTTGCACCTTAAAATGTATTTCTACAGGTCATGATTAAGAAAATTTGAACATCCTCTGTTTAGCGTGAATAACAACATCCTATCTTTGGTTGTGGTCATATTAACTATAAGAGAGATTTCCTTGCTTTGCATTGACACCATTTTTGAGGCTTCTTTGCTTTTTTCTTCAATCTCTCAATTCTTCCAGCTCGTTCTTCTCTGATTAGTATCTCTTCCCTCTCTGTTCCCTCCTTTGTTTCTTTTGTGCATCAGTCCTCAGAATTGTGCTCAGTGTTGTGAAAACCTTTTACCCTAAGTTTCCGTTTGTGAAACTCAATCCACTGGCAGATGAATGCTAATCAATTAGCAGGAATTTTTATTTTTGAGGTGTTTTTGGCCCCAAAGTTGAAGAAGAAAATATCCAGGTTTTGCCAGTGTGCTTTCCTTCTCAATCCGTGTCTCACTTCCACATGTCAGATGCTATAGCAACATTTGATTTTGTATATAATTAAATCGGCCCATCTTCTTTGTGTGCAAATATGCATAGCATGCCTGAAATGGCTATGAACAGAATATTAGTAAGAAATACATGTAACCATGAAGTCTGACTTTGCATCCCCAGTTATATTTAAAATAAGCAATTGTGGCTGTCATTTTTGGTATTCCAACCTAGCCCAAAGCAGGCCAGGTGGAAGAAGCCAGCCTCTATCACTATTAAGAGAAATGCTGATTTTCTGGAATGCGACCCTACATGGAAATAAATCATACTACTTTTATTTGGTGTTTGTTCCTTTGGCCAGCAATACCCAGTTCAATGTACTTTAAATGAGTAGCTTGGAAAAGACATGCTTTCTGTCTGTGGCCCTGAGGCTGCAACCAATGAAGAGCGAATAATGCTTATCAAATTTTTTATTGCATTCTGTCTACCTGATTTTAAACATTTTGTGTTCTACAACCACACATCTGTTGCTACGGATCCCACCCCTTTCTCCATCTGATTATTCCATTTAACCTGTACTTTGTTTTAAGTGCCTCTAAAATGAAGTTTATTTTATTTTACTTTAGAAACCCTACAGGGGTACTCCAGAAAAGGGGGAGAAAGAGACCATTTTGAAATCGCTAATCCTATGAAAATTAAGGGACTTGTTATTTCATGTCAATCTGTTTATTGGTTATATCAGACTCATTAGTATCTGCAGCAGAATAGCAAATGATTACTAATTTTTCCAGTTATTTTATCCATACTCTATAACCGTATGATATACATGTATTTGTTAATGTGAAATGAGTTTTCCTCTAATTTTTTGTGCATTTTCCCCCCTTTTCCATGAAGGCCTTATCTGTTTGGAGCGGGGTGTTTTTCCATAAAAGCTCCATGGTGAGTCCCAGTTCAGTCCCGCATGCCTAATTCATTTGCTGTACTCTCAGAAAGTAACTCTGTTTTGTACTTTTGTTTTCAGTTGCATGGCCTGATCACAGATAGATGCACCAAATTACTGAATAATTTGTAGAATGGCACATGAATGTTGATATTTAAGCTTTACAAGAGCAGGCTTTTTGGTTTCACTTCATTTCTTGAAGTGTCTATTAAAAAAATCACAGATTAATATTTAAAAATAAGAAATTAGAAGGATCCTCTCATAATGCTAGCATATGTGAGAAGACAAGGCTAACACCCAAGTTTAAAGCTTCGAGTATGATAGAGAAGCTCCCTACACATTGTGCTGAACATTCAAAGATATGATTTATTTTGAAATATAAATATATTTAAGGTCTACTAAAAATACCCTATAAATATTATTGCATTTTATTTGGTACCAGAGGAATAGAGTTAGTACTGTTTTGATGTTCTTTTCTGTTCTTTCTTTATTTAGAAGTTTAGGTATTTAAGGATCCACATAATAAGGAAATTTGTGATTCACATAAAAGCTCCTAAATGATTTATTATTTTGAGTTATTGGCACCTACTCACTGTAACTTATTTATTTAATAAGTTCTTATATTACATTGCATAAACTACAATTTTATCAGTCTTAGATATTATGGTCATTACGTAAAGATGCAAAGTAGAATATTTAGGAGCTCGTATGTTTAACATATGGCTAAGAGTCAGGGCTCCAGAATCAGACCATCAAGGTCTTAAACCCCATTTCACACACTCCCTCCCTATATGATCTTTGGAATTTTCTAAACCCTTTCTGTTTCTTGGTTTCCTTATCTGTTAAGGAGTTACCAGTAGCATCTACGGCATGTGTTCATCATGAGGATGAAATGAACTGGCAATATAAAGTGCTTAGAACAGTGCCTCGCACATAGTAAGAGCTCAGTAAATGTTAGATGCTTCTGCTGCTATTTCTTGTTTTTGGGAAAATACCATTTTTGAGAAGAAGCTTTTTAAAATTTGATCATATGTTTTTGTTTTTGTTTTTTCACTTTTAAGAGTTAAATGAGCCAAAAGGAAATTTGGGGCAATGTAAAGTATATCAATTTTATAAATGTAGACAGGATACTTAAAAGAATTCTGCACATGTGTGTGTGTAGTTCTCATAACTGCTACTGGGAATTGTTCATACTGTCCTATTATCCCAGGAAAAAGCCCCTCAGCTGTTTTTCTCCTGGACAAAAAGAATCTGAAATAGTTCTTGAAGGTGCACTACAATTTGATGCAAACTAATTTCAGTGGTCATCTGCCACAGGAACATCTGAAAATTTCATTATCATATAAGAACAGGCGACAAATCATAAAAACCTCCTTGAAATGTAGCCTCAAAATTAGGACACAGATCGTGAAACTATTCTAAAGAAATTCAGCGTATAAATGAGTAAAAAATCCATACAAGTCAATCTTTATTCTTTTTGTTAACCAGATTTCTTCCCCAAATAAACAAGATACATGGATCTTATTTAGAAGCTTGGATGAGCAGTTTTTAAATGCCAGATTCAACATAGGACAAAATTTCTTTGTAGACCAAACTTAGAATTAGATTCCATCTTAGGATAAATTTCTCATTCTCTAAGTACAAAGAAAAAGGTTTAGTATGTTAATAGAGATTGAAGTTTTAGCATAGAAGTAAAGACGGAGTAACTAATGTTGTATGTGAAATCAGAAAACTCCATTTCTTCAACAGCTTATGTGCTCCTCAAATTTAAGCAAAAGCACTTGTCAACCAGAAATGATTTGAGGTTGAAACAAGATTAAAAGAGCCAGATTAAAGAAAGGGATATATGAAATATAGTAGACTTTTAAATCATTGCCTGTCCCTTAGAAGACTGCTCTGTGGTCTGTTTGATGCCATCGTTAGCTCACAAGAAACTCGTTTTTAGTCACTTATACTAGCCTAAAAGATCCTCCTTTAAAATACGTTCCTTTACTAGTGGTGCATGTTTTTCCCATTAAGATCTTAATGAAACCTCAAATTAAGGCAGCAAAATGAATATAAATTTGACAACTTCTCCTAGCTTGTTTATAAGAGTTTCTTTGTTTTAATAGTCTTTGCTATTTTTCCTTGATATTTAGCATTCAACCTGAGAATGTTTTTATTTACCATTATGAAATAAAACATTATGCCAAATAAATATATTTATAGTATTTCCAGTTGCAGTGTGATATTTGTATTTTAGAAGAATATGAAATTTGTATAGTTCCTCTTAAAATGGAATGGACATTTCATGCAATTTTTTTAAATACTTTCAAGTAGCAACCTTTGTATTTAGCTAAGATTTTGCTTTTGGTAGATCACAATTTCTACTAATTCTCTATTCTTTGATAAACTGGTTTGTTTAAATTCATGCAGTTGCAGTGAGTCAGTTTAAAATAATGTCTGCCCTTTTGATAACAAAATAAGCTTGTTGGAAAGTTGTACAGACCGTCTTCAACATTTTAGCCATTTTGTGAACTCTGGGGGTTATGCATCCTCCAGGATATTTGAGTCCGAATGACTGTAAAATATTGTATAATATTTTATATAATAATAATAATAAAGTTTGTATAATAATTATACATAATATAATTTATATTATAATATAATGTTGTAAAATATTATAAAAGAATCACACATATAACATATTTTTAATATAGAAATTTTAAGAGAAATAGCCATTGTGAATTTTTAAAAATGAATTTTGCTCTCAATATTACAATTAAGTAATAAGTATTTATTGAGCTCCCAGTGTACATGTAGTATTATGTTTAAACTGCTGTTATTTTTTTAGTTGCTTATCAAAAGAAAAAATATATACATAATAGTGTAGATGAAAGTAGCCCATTTGAATATATCCCATACTCATAACCTGGGCTTGTGTTATATCAGGTTAATTTAAAGAAGAATTAAAACTTACATATCAAATTATATTTAAAGTTTTAATTAGTGCTGAGACCATTCAGTTTATATATATGTAAATAGTTCATTTAAACTAATCTTGTTCTTTTGAGGATATTTAAAATATTATAAATTCATTTTTGAAAGAAAAGTTTTATATAAAGAGGAGAATCTTCTTAAGTTTACATAAATCTGTTAGATCTTTAAGAATAATTTGTGATAGAATAATTTTAGGTATATTATTAATATCTTTATTTAAAATAAAATACTTTCAGTTTCCCTCTTAGTTCTTCTCTTAGAAAAATAAAGTTGAGAGTGAAAAAAAACTTCTAAATTCCTTTTAAAAGCTCAATCACAGTGAGGAATATAAAGATAAGATTTTTTTTTCTTACATGCAAAGATATTATAACATACCACTTGTAATTCTTACAGCAATATTGTATTAACATTTAAAGTGGAAAAGGAAAGAAACAGTGCTTCTATCCCAATTTAACTCTTTCCATGTTTGTGTCCTTTAACAAGGCAGTGGACCTCATTGCTGCTTTTCATGCCATGTGCAGATACCCCTCTTACGTCCTATTCTATGGGATGTAGTAGATTTACCCAGACGGGCATAATTTTTCTGTAATTTTAAAGCAGATATTACTAGAGTTTTGCTTTTTTCTCTTTGGAGTAGGATGTAGAGAGAAAAAGAGGCTAGAGAAATTTGATATGTTAATCTGACTGGATTACATAATACAGTAAAAGCCAATGGGGTAATTTCAATAGTCTTTGTAAGACGTCATAATATTAATAGCCCCAGAACTTACGATAGCAGTGAAAATGATTCTCATGCTATAGTTAGGTGGTTAAATCTCCCAATAGAAGTGAAAAAGAGTGAAACTCCTGAGTTTTAATTTAGTACCTTATTTGTTTTGTTTTTCTTTGTTTTACTTTTTATTATGTTGTTCTCTTGTATCGAGTTTAGTAATTATGATATTTTTATGATCATTATTTTGCCCGGTAGGGCAAAAATAATAAATGGAAGTTAAAAATAATAATGAAAGTTGAATTCATTCCATTTTTCTTTTATACACTGCTCACAAATTAAGACAAATTTTACTTTTCATTTTTGAACATGAGGCTATTTATGATGGACTCAGGGGAGTAAGGAGCAGGAGTTCTCAGAGGAGTCCATGAGCTCCATCAGTGTGTTTTGTTTTTCTTAAAAATGATCAACACAATTAAATTTCTGGGTGCCATATACATTGAAATTTTATTTTTTTATATCAGTCTATTTAATAAATTAATAAATAAATGTGGGAAGGCCTCCAAACACTCACAGGTCTTCTTTTAAAACTTGCAAATGTTTTGTAATGGGATTTATTAAGCCCCTTTTGGAGGATAAAGGGAGATGTTGAGAGGAAGATAGAAAAAAAGGTGGTATTGGAATGCTTTTCTAAAATGATTGGGTCACCAGAATAGAAGTGAACATGATTTACAAGGCTAGTACTTTTATCTTTTGTTCCTTTCACATATGTATCATTTTTCAGTGTTTTATTTTTCTGCCAACAAAAGGTTTTTTTGCATTAGAAATATTCTGGGTTATTTTAGAAAAGTTCAGTTGTGCCTCCATTCCAAATTCCTTGCTAGTCCTTTTAAAACTTAGGATAAAGGGCAAATGAGTCAAAGTGAAATTTTTCTTCCCTTGGGTAGAAATACTTCATTAGTGATAATCTTTTCTTTATATTATTTCTCGTTTTAGTTTTTCTGAAAGTCTTCTAGACACATATCTTTATATTCTGTTTTGTTAAATACCACAGTCATCCCAAATGTAGTTTGATGGTAGAAATGACTTGCTATGAATATGTTCACCAGATATGCTTCCTCCCCACTAGACAGCACTGCACCACGGAGGAGAATAGCAAGTTATTCTCAGGGATGAAAACTCTTTTGGAAGGGGCAGAGAGAGAGAGAAAGAATCCCAGGCAGGCTCCACACCCAGTGCAGAGCTGATGTGGGGCTTGATCTCATAACCCTGAGATCATGATGTGAGCCAAAATCAAGAGTAGGATGCTTAACCGACTGAGCCACCCTGGTACTCCAGGGATGAAAACTGTTTTAATCACTCACTAGACACAAACTTTTGCTAATGTGATTTATTAAGGCCCCATCAGAGGAAAAAGAAGAAATAGTGTATAAAAATGAAAATGATTATTCTTTACATAATTTTAAGTATACCTTTATCATAAGATACTTATTCCCTGCAGGAGATAATGAGTTTGTGTAAAATAATACCATGTTGATGCTTTTTAGTTGTGTGTTCAGAAGCTGAGTTGTGTGTTGTGTTATGGAAGTATAAGAGGTTTTAGCTTTTGACATCAGTTGATTAGACTGGAAGCTAATAAACACATACAGAATAGATTTTTGCATGGCCAAAGAATAAATTGTTATCTTATCATATTTCTACTCTTTATTACTGTGTTATCAAGGTAACTATCTTGCCTAATAGCAACCGTTTTTCAGTTCTGTTTAGGAGGCATACTTTATATGTGCCATAGTCTCTCTTAAGAAGTGTCATACCCACTTGTTTTCTCTCTCATTGCTTTCCACATGTCTTAAAAAAACAAAAACAAAAATAGCGTTCAGTAATTTCCAAAGAGCTTTGAATTTGTCCCTGTGAAGCTTATTTGTACATTGTAGTATTATTGTTCCCTGATGGTGATTCTAGTAAAAACACATAGTTATGTAATTGGAAACACCTTTCAGTAAATTCTGGAATGGCTTTTTTTCTCCTTCTCTCTCCAACCTCCCCAAACTCCTAAGGGTTAAAAATGGCCAAAGGAACTAAAAGATGCTAGTTATAGGAACTTATTGGCTTAGTGATAGCAGTTCAGTGATGGAAATAAAGGCTTTGAAGGAGAATTTACACTCTAAGGTATTACAGCAATGAGCATCATAACTGGAAAGTGTAATTTGATGGCGGTTACCCTGATACCTAGGAAAGGTGTGTGTTTGTTCTGGGGTAGGTGGGGTCAAGGTGTGGGAGTCTTCTTTTCTACTGGTAGGTTATTGTAGTTGTGGTAGATGAAACCAGGAAGATGTGAAACTTTCTAGAACCAGATTCATTTCATCAAAAAACTTTTTTTTAAAAACCATTTCTCTTAATTCCCTGTCACTGGAAGTCTGACTGTGACTGGTCTTGGTAGGTTAGGCTGGGGTGTGGTTTTTATGGGTAATGATATGAAGTGATTAAGAAATGTTAATGATGGAAAGAAGAGGCCTTTTCATATATGGCAAGGGCATTACAATAGATTTGGCACAAAGGGAGAGCCAAAAAGACCAATCAGAGTGGACTCTGACCCAAACTTTTTGCTTTCTGTAGGAGGAAGATGTCAGAGCAGAAGGCTGGGGAAATAAAATGCGTGGAAAACTATTTCAGGTGTCATAGGGACCTGGAAACTGAGATTACCAAAGCACAGTTTGATGTTTTGGAAAATTAGGTGAAGGTGGTATGCCGTGTAGAAGACAGTTAACCCTGTTGAGTACCATCATACGGGAAGGCACTGCCGTGATTCCCTTACGCACTTGCCCTAATACAGTGGTTCTTAAACCTGAGCATGGATCAGAATTTCTTGGAGGTCTTGTTAAAAAAAAAAAAAATTACTGAAACTAAAAGCACAGATGATTAGGCCCTACCCCCAGAGTTTGGAGTGTGGCTTGATGAATATTTGTATATCTAAGAAGTACTCGGATGGTACTTCTAGCCAGGGAGCCCACTTAGAGAACAAAGAACAAATAATAAGAAATATAACAGAAATAAATAACAAATAATGCTTAAAATAACCCCATAAAATAGGCGTTACTATTTTTATTTTACATATTAGCCATCTGAGCCCTGAGAAGTTAAATAACTCAACCAAAGTCACACAGCTAAGAAGGGGCAGCATTCAGGTTTCTTCCTGGCTCCCAAACCCAATCTTTCTCCACCTAATCATACTTTACTAAAAGATAAAGAGATAAAGGACAGTGAACAAAAGAAGGTAGAAATGATGTTATTTGACACTGGAGACTGAGTAGCAGTGTAGGAACATCAGAGCTCTGGTGTCCAGACTGGGCTGTGATCTTGACCAGTATGCAGTGAGGCTATTTTCTGGTGTGTGAATTAGAGAAAGTCTGACGACCATTTATCTGAAGTGGTCAGCAGAATTGCCAGTGAGCTTTGAGGAGGCCTTTGCCAAATCAGAAGAGAAATACTAGAATTTCACAGAAGATGAAAGGTTGATATTAGAAGTGATGATATAAAAGCTAATTTGGAGAAAACAAAGAGGAAAGCAAGTACTTTTTTTATGGTAGTTACATCAGTGACTTAAGGCGTCCTTAAACGTGTGAAGAACAGAGCAGAAACACACATTGTTTTCACAAAGCCTTGAAGAAAAACTAAACAAATAGTTTAATTAGTGGATATGATTGCGTTAGAACATTCGAGCTTCTCCCCCTACATTGTCTAACTGTATGTAGCATTGTGGCTGAACCATTTGCGGGGTTTCATTCTGTATCATCTCATTATTTTCATACATGCCATCTCCATTCAATTGTCCTGTCAGTCTCACATCTTATATATCAAAATGAAATGATAAATGATTTTATTATTGTGAAATACTTACACTGGTTCTATTGTTTCACTTTAAAATCTTCAAGGAAATGTTATCCATCTGAAAAGAAGAGACTTGGATTTCACCAACACATACTTCAAAAAGGGGTTAATTTTTATTGTTTTTATATGTTACTATTGTGATAATATTCCAGAATTCTGCACTAATTGTACTTCTACTGCAGAATATAGTTTCACAGCACCAGTATATTACTTAAGGCAAAATGCATGTCCACATTGGAGGGTTTGAATTCTCAGGGGTGGAATTTTAAAGAAAATAATGTTACTGTCTTGAGGTCTGTGATTCCATCATGGTTAATTATTTTTTACTATCATTTTATTTTTTAAGCAAAGTTAAACCACCTCCACAAATTTCACCCAGCAAATCGATGGGCGGAGAATTTTGTGTGGCTGCAATGTTCGGGACATCCAGATCGTGGTTTGCAAATAATGCAGGTCTGAAAAGAGAAAAAGGTATGGAGCTTAATGAAGCTTAAACTTGCCACTTATAATTTTTGTTTCTTGAGGGAAATTCATAGTAGTTCTTCTTGAATAATCTTGAACCCAGTATTCTCTGAATCTATTTTTCCATTCAGTTAGCATGTTTCTCCTCAACTAGTCAAGCCTCATTAAGGACAAAGGCTATCCTCTCACTATAAATGAGAAATTAATTGCCCATCCGAATGTATTTTGCTTTGTTGATGACAGTCTACCAGTGTCCTCAACATTGTTAACTCCATTCCAATCTGCATTTTTCCATTATTTTATACTTACATTTGTGACAAGCAAATTCCATGCCATTGCCTCTAAGGTGTTATCCCTGTTTTAGAGACAAGGAGCTCGAGTCCAACGAGTTTGAATATCTTAGCTGAAAGCACTAGTTAGGAAGTGATGGCATCCAAGTTTGAATCTGGGTTTTCTAAAGCTCTGTCCTGACGTTAAGAAACAAACAAAAAACCACCACCAACAACTTTGCCATGTTATAAGTTAAAAGATAAAAACAGGCTCCTGCTCATAAATGAGTCATTTTTTAAAAAAGATTTATTTATTTATTTGAGAGAGCGCACGTGTGAAAGCGAGGGGAGAGGCAGAGGGAGAGGAAAAGAGAGAATCTCAAGCAGACTCTACACTGAGCATGGAGCCTGACATGGGGATCAATCCCATGACCCTGAGGTCACAACCTAAGCTGAAATCAAGGGTCAGACAGTCAACCCACTGAGCCACCCAGGCACCCCTAAGAATCATCTTTTATGGTAACCATTGCTCCTTTGAGTTTATAGAGTTGTGTTTTTTTAATCCCTGCTTCATTTGCCAAGACCAATACCTAAAATTTTTGTATAATTACTGCTTTAGTATGTTACTCCTTATTGTTTGTGTGTAGAGCAGTGCCTGCATTCGTGGACCCGGTATTTAATTTTGAATGTTAAGATTGTGCCCTTATTATTTCAGCACTATTAAAGTAGGTCACAAACTGAGTTGTTAGCAAGGCTCTTCTCTGCCCAGCTCCACAGGCTGTATTGTTCTTGGCAAAATGGGCCTGCTTTACGCTCAGTACTGGCAGTCAGACATCAGCCCTCTCCCTTGTTATCGCCTTTCTGTGACCCTTTCCTTGGAAATACGATCTCAGGCACAGCAGGTTCCTTGCCTAAGTGGGAGAGGATACAGTAAAGTATGCAAGCCTTCCATTTTCTTATCCCATCTCTATTTTTTTGTTACCTCCTTAGTTTTAATGATGCTATCAAAATGACTTTTTGTTACTAGTTAAAACTCTCTGTGAAGCTCAATTTCAAATGCTTCTCCCTTCTGTTCTAATTACCCTTTTAACTTACTACTCCTTTATGTCCCACTGACTGGTCGTTAGCCATTTTCTCAAATCAGCTGTAATTGATTCCTCTGCCATGGAGATAAGGTGACCCACCCAGCATTCATGAGTCATTTTATATGCTCCTAGGTTTACTGTAAAACCCAAGATAGAGGACTAAACCTGTTTTTGTAGTGAGGACATGTGTACTCCTTATAAAGTCATTTGATTAGAACCATATTCAGCACCTGACCTTAAAGTATGAGTGGTCTTCCTTTACTGTAGAGGCCAGTGATCCCATGGAGAGGAAAGAAGAAAGAAGATTTGGCAGAGGGAGGATGTGTGTGTTTTTCATTTATTTGTTTTAATCCAGATTTTAGAAATAAAGTTTGTGATGCCTGGGTGGCTCAGTTGGTTAAGTGTCTGACTCCTGATTTTGGCTCAGGTTGTAATCTCAGGGTCATGAGATTGAGCCCTGTGTCAAGAATCCTTGCTCAGTGGGGGGAGGGGGGGAGTCTGCTGGAGATTCTCTCCTTACCTCTCCTTCTGGTCCTCCCCCGTCCAATAAACAAATCAGTCTTTAAAAAAAATAAAGTGTTCTGAGAGAAAGCGGAGGAGAAGTTAGGCTGATTTAGGCATGCAGAGAGCCTCTCATGCAGTTGAATTGGTACATCCTGCATAACTACTTTTTTGTCCATATGTTGTTCCTTTCCAGTCAGTCCGTCCCTATCCCACCTGCTATCATTCATTTTTTATAATGGGGAACAAATTACATGGCAGAAAAATGCAAAAGGCTGTGGAATGTTTCATTGTATTAGAATTTTGGGAATCTTTTCATCATTTTTGAAATAAATTACTTAAGATTTAAAAATATTTTGATTCTTATACTCATTAGCATTCACTTCTAAGAAGCAACCTTTAGGCAGGGAGCAGGCACCACATAAAACATTTCCTGCCATATTTTCTCTCAACAGCGTCAAAAATGGATGGAAAGGTCAATAACTTGTAAAAATTGCACTGTGCTCCTTTTATGCCATTATTGCACAACGAGGATTTGTTTTTCTGTTTGTAGATCAGTCCAAACAAGTTGTAGTTGAGTCTCTCTACATCATTAGCTGCTATGGGACCTTAGTGGAGCACATGATGGAGCCACGGCCGCTCAGCACTGCCCCCAAGATTAGTGATGACACCCCACTGGAAGTGATGACCTCACCTCGAGCCAGCTGGACCCTGGTTAGGTAGGACCTCTTTCCATTGTCTTTAGCGGCTTTATTGAGGTATAAAATATTGAAAATGTACAATCTGATCAAATTTGATATATGTATACAGCTGTGAAACCATCACTGTGATCAACATTATAAATATGTCCATCACCCCCAGATGTTTTCTTGTGCCTCTTTGCAGTCTCTCCCTCTTGCCCCTCTTCATCCCTACCTCACCCACTGAGCCCCAGGCAACCACTGCTTTCTATCATCAGAGATTAGTTTATAGTTTCTAGAATTTTATATAAGTGGAATGATAGTGTGTGTGCTCCTTTTTTTTTTTGTCTTGCTTCTTTCCACCCGGCAAAATTATTTTGATCCATCCCTATTGTTGCATGTATCAGTGATTCCTTTTTTGATTTATAATTTACATATAATACAGTTCACCCTTCTAAAGTGAATTTTCAGTAGGTTGTACACCCATCACCACAGTCAATTTTCATCACCCTCGAAAGAAACCCTATACCCATTAGCAGTCTCTCTCCATTTTCACCAAACCCTTCAGCCAATTTGCTTTCTGTCTCTTTGGATCTGCCTACTATGGACATTACATATAAATGGAATCATACAACATGTGACCTTTTTCATCTGATTTTCTTCAGTTAGCATAATGTTTTCAAGGTCCATCCATGTTATAACATGCATCAGAACTTGATTCCTTTTTATGACCAAATAATAGCCCACTGCATGGATATGCCACGTTTTGTGTCCATTTGTTTATTCTTCTCATTTACCCATCAGTAGATGACACTTCCACTTTTTAGCTGTCATGAATTATGTTGCTGAGAACATTCATGTACAGATTTTTGTGTGATCATGTTTTCAGTTGTCTTTGTTTGCCTCTTTGAGTTACCTTGTCCTTGCATCTTTGTATTACATTTTCCAGAACTTGGGTTTTTTTGTTTTTTTTTTCTATTCCACGTATAGAGCTTTAGTGCTTCCTCTATTTCCAGTCTCATGTTCACTGAAAATAGAAAGTTTATTGGAATAACCGTTAAGGGGACTGGAAATGATTGGAAGGTTTCACCAAGATATAGTGGCTAAACACTGTAGAAATGTTTATTAAGAATCGGAGCCCTTCTCAAAAGTACATGATCATTAGAATCTTTATAAGCAAGTGTCAAGAGGGAGAAATAAAATCTAGAATAAAACCTGTTCAACACAGTGTATAAGGATATGGAAGAGACAGAAAAAAATTTGTCCTGACAAGTATGGAAGGAAACAGACAAAAATGGATATGAAAATGATCCTTCTCCTTTTGACGTTTTAAAATATTCTTATATTGATTTTTGAAGGCTCCAGCATTCTTTACTACTACTTTACTGGACTAGATTGATCTGATCAATATCTTATTTATCAAGCTATTTAGGAACAGGCAGATCTAATTAAAATTACTGCACCATCATTGTTGAAATAAATGGCTTATTTTGGAACTCAGATTCTAATTAGGTCTGTAATAAGTCAGCCATTAATTTAACTGTGTGGGTTTTTTTTTTGTTGTTTTTTTTTTTTTAATTTTATTTATTTATTTGACAGAGAGATCACAAGCAGGCAGAGAGGCAGGCAGAGAGAGAGGAGGAAGCAGGCTCCCCTAGAGAGCAGAGAGCCCGATGCGGGGCTCGATCCCAGGACTCTGAGATCATGACCTGAGCCGAAGGCAGCGGCTTAACCCACTGAGCCACCCAGGCGCCCCCTGG
>NW_019154110.1:11986169-12031207 GCF_002288905.1 Enhydra lutris kenyoni
TTATTTGACAGAGAGATCACAAGCAGGCAGAGAGGCAGGCAGAGAGAGAGGAGGAAGCAGGCTCCCCTAGAGAGCAGAGAGCCCGATGCGGGGCTCGATCCCAGGACTCTGAGATCATGACCTGAGCCGAAGGCAGCGGCTTAACCCACTGAGCCACCCAGGCGCCCCCTGTGTGGGTTTTTTAAAAGCACTTTTACCTGCTTTATTTTATTTTAAAAATATACACATATTCTGAGAATAGTGAGCTCCAGCAGTTATCTGAAATTAGGTAAAATTAGAGCTACTTTATCTTGAACATTGAATAACATGCTTCCTCTCTGTCCAGTGCTTTGAATGTCTTGTCTATCGTATTGGAAGGTCTTCTGCTATTAAACCAATATCAGCTCTATGTAATTGTATGAGTCACCACCACCTTTTTTATTCTTTTTAAGCAGATGGCCTTGTATTTTAGGTTTCAGCACTCCCAATAAGTTCACTTTAATGATTACAAAGATAGTGTGAGTTTATATCAATGTCTATAAGTGGTGACAGTGATGTGATTTACATCCCATCTATTAACCTTAAATATTAATATTCTTCTGCTGTTTCCTTAGAACCCCTCAATGGAATGAATTGCAACCACCATTTAATGCAAACCACCCTCTGCTCCTTGCTGCAGATGCAGTCCAGTATTATCAGTTCCTGCTTGCTGGCCGTAAGTAGTTCCCATTGTTTTTTACCTACCGTACAGTGTTTTGAGATTTCATCTTAAAATGCTGACTTTTAATGCATTCATGCATATTACCACAGGTCCACAGACCATAGGCCATAAAAATCAGATTGAGGCAAGTAAGATATTTAATATAAATGTAAACCGTAAGCCTTAGTACACATTAAGTATGCCTCTGGCTGTTCATGTTGCATGGCCATGAGATGTACACCTGCAGTTATATAAGTTCATGGGAATATATCTGGTAGTCTCGAAAGTTTTTTTTTTTTAAAGGAGGATACTAGGATATAATAAACTTCATAAAACTTGGTATCTGTTTCTGACATAAAAAAAAAATAAGCATGTTTCACTGTGAAAAGTATCAGCCAGGTTTTCTTTCTATAGATTTTACTGGGAACAGTCAAGTAATGATTGCAACTCCATTGGGTATTTATTTGTTTGTTTACTTTTATATCTAAGCCCTGACATTTATAGAAATTGATCCACATTCTTTCTTCACTTGAGAACATGTACATTGAGGTAGAAACAGCTTATTTTGTAGGGGAGGCATGGAAAGACAATTTAATATTTATTATCCAGTTTATGGTCATAGAATTAAAAATTCTTTACAATTTTAATTTAATTTTGTAGGATTGACTGGATCCTTAATTTAACCTGATGGCTGTGAGTCCTGTATGTTTTTAAAAAACTTCCTAAAAATCAACATTGACATGCTTTTAATGGAGTTTTATTGTATTGAACTTACTATCTTGCCTGGCTATTTAGCAGCACGAAGTGAAATAGTTCTAAAACTGTTTTATTTTATGTTTATAATGTGTTATATATTAAACTGGAAACAGAAAATTTACCGACTTTACTCGAAATTTCTAAAAGTCCATAATTGTAACTCGTAGTTGGCAGTCTTGCTCTCTTTTAAAATTGAATTCACTGATTCTTCCAGCATGGATTTACTGAGTGACTTCTCTGTGTCAGACACTTGTGAGTTAAACATGAATAGCATGTTGCTTCTGTTCTCAGTGAATTCACTAATTCGGGAGCAGATGTTTAATAAAAAAGTAAAATAAAATGAGATGGGTATATCAGTGAACTATGAGTGCAGAATTTCAGTTGCCAAAGTCCTCAGAGAGAGGTATATGTAAGTGGTTTTGGGTTCAAGAAGCAGAGTTTACAGACATCTATAGTTGTTATTAGGTCATGGAAGCATATATTTAGTTCTTATCATTTGAATCATTGAATTAGGAAAAAATGACATTTATACAATATCAAATTTAAATCATAAGAACATATTCCCTCCCTACCTCTCAACAGGGGTGAAAATAACCCCTGCTATTTTTTCATTTTGAATGAGGTAGAGTTGACTCAGAATTAATCTTCGTTTGCTTTGTTTTGTTATTTTGATATTTTGTTATTTATTGTGTCCAGTAGGCGAACAGTATATAGGCAAAAAGATACACAGAACAAAAACTAGGGCAAAAACCAAATGCAGCTCTGTCCCTTAATTTTTGTGTTCTGGCAAATTAAGCTGATTGACATTGCTTATTTTAGCAGCTCTAAACACCTTTGTCCAGTTCTCAGAATTACAGCGATCTCTAGGTGCACAGTTTAGAACCACCACTGTAGGCAGTAGCAAGCCACCAAATGTTTTCAGGCACTGGAGTGACACTGTTAGAACTGCATTTTAGAAAAGCACTCTGGCAATGCTGTAATGCGAGGTTCAGAGGAGGGGAGGGTTGTGGAGGAGGCTCAGTGATCCTGGATGAGAGGCTTCAATTCAGTCTGTATTACGGAAAAGTCAGGACAAACCTGTGAGATGTTGCAGAGTTGGAATAGAAAAGAATTAGAGATAATTTGAAAGAAAGGAGTCACTGATAATTCTATGGTTTCTAATGAAAATATGTCATATAAATGCATTTTATGTTAGACCGTTCCAGATGGACTAGCCTGGGACAAGGATAAAAAGGCCAGAGTTCCAGTTCCAAATCACCTCTCAATTATTTGATATATATAAAATATTAATAATAATATTTACTCTTATAAAGGTGTTGTTACGGTCAACGAAGGGATGCTAAAGTTCTGTAAAAACTGTAAACATCCACCCTATACAGTAACTAACTTGAATTTAAATTTTTAAAAAAGGGAAAAAAAACTGTAAAACAGTTTAAGCATCATCTGTATCTTTGTTTCTTATCTCAAAAGTACTGATTTTCAAATAATAGACTTTAGGGACTTAATAATACCTATTCCGACAATGTGATTCTGATCATGTTGTAATATCTGCTGTGTAAGTGATCGATGTAATTAATTTGTTTTATCTTACTTTGTGAAATACCACTGATATAATTTAGTAGGTCTTTAAAAAAAACACCTAAGAGATAGGTAATTCTGTAATAATTTTATATTCTTTATATTGATGGCAGAGACAGAATTAGCCTGATTTTATTTTATTTTGATTTTAAAAATTTTATTTATTTATTTGACAGAGAGAGAGAGAGAGAGAGAGAGAGAGAACACAAGCAGGGAGAGTGGGAGAGGGAGAAGCAGGCTTCCCACTGAGCAGGGAGCCTGACTTGGGGCTTGATCCCAGGACCCTGGGATCATGACCCCAGCCAAAGGCAGACACCCAATGACTGAGCCACCCAATTGCCCCAGATTAGTCTGATTTTAAAGTCCCCATTTCCTTAGATAAAGAAAGATAATTTGATTGGGAGTCCTGGACATGCCATATATTACAGGACTGAAGCAATTAAATATGCAAAAGATGGACATCTGCGTCAGAGGAGTAAATGCCTGAAATATAATTGGTAAAAGCAATGCTGGAGCCAGTTTAGAGAAAATGTCTTTACCTGCCCATCTGTTGAGTCCTTTATATAAGTTAGAGCCTCATTAAGAAGACATTCTTAGTACCCTTTTGCTTTGTCTCTAGTTCCTCTTACTGAAACCATTTGAAAAGATGTTGTGACCTCTTAAAACACAAGTATACCATACCGGATGCCGAGGGGTTTTTTGTTTTACTTAACCATATTGAAAATCACCTCTTATTTCTCAACTTGAAGAATTGATAAATATATTACTGGAAGTATTTTCAGATATAACCATTCGGAGTAAAACTCTAATGCCAGTTTGATGTTGCAAGCATTTTCTCAGATGTTGCAAGCATTTTCTTTGGTGTTGTATTTTGGATCTGTGGATCAAATGAAGCAGACTTGTACAAACTCCGGAAATGATAATAATAGTAGACAAAGCATGATGTAAATGGAAATGGGAAAGAGACTTTGTCTCAAGGAGAAGAGAGTAGGAGAGCAGGATGTTTAGCAAGGAATCCCCACTCCCCTTCCAGCCCTGTAATCATAATAAATACACTGGTAGTTGATAAACAGAGTTCTGCATATGTGGCAAAAGGGTAAATGGTGGGGGAAGGGAAGAGAAATCTGCCTGAAACACTAAAGACTTATCACCTAATTTAAAGTGAAGGAAGTAAAAACCAAAATTTTGTGTTTTTAGAAAAACTTTAATTTTTTAGAGAGAGAGCATGGTGGGGTGTCTGGTGGGCGGGGAGGGGCAGAGGGAGAGAGAAATTCTTAAGCAGGCTCCACTCCTAGCAGCAGACCCATGCAGGGCTACCATCTCATGACCCCGAGATCACAACCTGAGCCGAAATCAAGAGTAAGATGCTTAAAGAACTCAGCCACCCAAGCACCCCAAATTTTGTGTTCTTAACTGTCATGATATTTCCCACCTATATTAATTGAATCGGAATGATACAAAATTAAGGCATTTTGGTCTATCAGAAATTGACTTATACTAAAATGTTCTTTACATTATGGAGGTGGAGATGTCTTCTTCGTTATTAGGTTGAATCATAGATATTTCCATTTTGAGTAAGTAAGACAGGAATAAAATATCAGCAAATTCCAATGATTTTATTGAGTAAATTGATAAAATGTGTAAAGTGAATATACAGACAGTAATCTGATCTTGCTGTGTAGTTCAGTAAAGGTAAATTCAAGAATCTAATATTAAAAAATTATTTTGCTTTGGTCATAAGAAATCTCATAAATAGTATATAAAAAGATTATAGCAGAAGAGATTCATAATTTTTGTGTTAATGCTATTTTTTCTCCTTTGAAAAGAATTACATACTGTAATTACCTTTTCTAAAATAGGCACTTTTTTCAGTGTATTACTTTGCCAAAAACAAAGATAAACATTAGGAGACTAACAAATGTCATCTAGCCTTGAATATGATCCCAAAATAGACAGTAACTTTTTCTTTTGTCCGCTTCAGAGCTTCCCAAATTGTAAATTAAAGATAGGCCTTAGTGAATTGACTTGGGAAAGTTTTATTTTGGGGAAAAAGAATGTTTCCTCCTTTTCTTCCAGGTAATTTGGCAGCAGCAGTATTTTTAAGTTGCTGACATTAACTGGCTTTGTTGGGGGGGAGGTCAGACTTTGAATTTCTGAGGTAATCCCTGGGTATGTGAGAAGTTCCTCCCTAAACTCATTGAGTTTTCTTTGTTAAGTGGTAACAAGAGATCATTCAACAGAAACATAGCTTTGATATACAATAAAAAGGTGATCAGGATCCATAGAACCTCTCTCTTTTACTGGGGATATAATTGTTTTCCTCTACCCTTGAAAGCATTATAGGAAAGTTGAGGAGAACCTTTGACACCATATGGAAAGGAATGGAAAACACAGAAGATGGTTAAAACATATATGTTTCAGACATGTACATTTTGGTTGGATTTAAAATTTTTTTATATGTGAAAGTAATATTTTTTTATTGGGTATTTCTTGAGGCTCCCTTTGAGACTGACTATTCCTCTGAAACAACAACAAATAATAGAATATGTAAAACAACCATTTTCAAGTCACTGGACACCAGAGAATGAAGGACAGTGATTTCTGGGAGATGGGAAGCAAACGAGGCAAAAGGCTTACAACTGCCTGTAGTTATTGCCTTGCAGGAGTCTGTGGACCATGCTGCAGTAGCAGGGGTTGGGGGCATGTGTGTGCAAGTGGAATACAGGGAAGATGGAGCAGAGAGTCCAGTAAGACCAAGGAAGAGCACTTATCAGCAAACTATTATGAACTATTATTGTAAATAAAGTTTTACTCCAACAGCCTCGCCATTTCATTTCTCTGTTGTTTATGGCCACTTTAAAATTATAACCACAGATTTGAGTCATCATGACCCACAAAGCCCTGTTTACTGTCTGTTAACTCCTAACCTAGAATTTGCGGGATACACCATCAGAGAGAAGGGATCTGTACAGAATGTGAGCTCTGAAGATCTGCAGAGAGTCCACAACACAGTATTGGTGGTTGTAGGAAACTGCCGGAAGCCAAGGAAACAACCATCAGAGAGTCCTAGAGGGCACAGAGCCTGGAGCTCATACATGGTCAGGAATCGTGACACTACAGCAGTTCTTGTAATTGTATTCTGTGTGTTTGAGAAGTTAAACGGAGACATGGGAAATTTTAAAGATTCATATCAAAGTTCTGGATAAGAAAGCCTAAATCTGAAAGCTGCACTTTGGATAAGATGAGGATAAATTAGGAATTGCAGAAGAAAATATTAGTGAACTCGAAGATAGACCCAAGAGAAATTATCCAAAGTGAAACACCGAAAAAAACAGTATTTTACATAGCTTCACAGAGCTGTGGGATAATCCGATGCTTGAAATCAGAGACCCTGAAGGAGGGGTGGTATGACAAGAGAAATGGCCCAAAAATGTCCAAATCTGATACAAACTATAAACTCACAGATCCACAAAGGTCAATAAATCTCAAACACAGGAAACTTAAAGAAAACTCTACCAAGGTATATTATAATCAAATTGCTCAAAATCATTTAAAAAGGGAAAAATCTTAAAAGCAGCAAGAGGGAAAAAAAGACGTTATATCCCAGGGCAAAAATGATAGGAATGACAGATTTAAGTACTGAAAGGAAGCACCTGTTAATCTAGATTTCTGTGCCCCTCCCCCATCCTTCAAAATGAAAGAACATTTTTTTCAGATATATGAAAGATTAAAAAATGATCAGCAATAGTCATGCTCTATATGGCATGTTAAAGGAAGTCCTTCAAGCAGAAGAAAAATGATACTAGATGGAAAGGAATGAAGAACACTGAAAATGGTTAAAATATACAATATGTGAGGGGGTTTGGTAATGGTTTATGTCTCTTTAAAATAAAATTTACTGGGGTGCCTGTGTGGCGCAGTTGGTTAAGTGTCTGTGTTTGGCTCAGGTCATGATCTCAGTGTCTTGGGATTGAGCCCCGCATTGGGCTCTCTGGTCAGTGGTTCTGCTTCTCCCTCTCCTTCTGCCTTGCACTCTGCCTACTTGTGATCTCTCTCTCTGTGTCAAATAAATAAAATTTTTAAAATAAAAAAAAGTAAAATTTACTCTTTGGGCTCCTGGGTGGCTCAGTCGGTTGAGCATCTGACTTTTGGTTTCAGCTCAGTCATGATCTCAGGGTCATGGGATCAAGCCCCACATCAGCTGCTGTCCTCCCATGAAGCCTGTTTAAGATACTCTCCCTCTCCCTCCGCCCCTTCCCAGTGTGCTCTCTCTCTCTCAAAATTAATTAATTAGTTGTTAATACAAAAACAGTATCCATTTATTGAGGTCTTTAAAATACACATATATACACACATGAATGTGTGTATATATGTATATATATCGTGTGTGTGTATGTGTGCATAATGTATGTCAATAGTAGCATTAAGGCCAAGAGTATGGGAAATGGAACTATTGTAAGGTTTTGTTTTTGTTTTTTAATTTATTTGAGAGAGAGAGAGAGAAACAGACCCCCTGCTCAGCAGGGAGCAGGAGACTCCCCACTGAGGGAGAAGCAAATCCCTGCTGAGCAGGGAGTCTAATGTGGAACTCAGTCCCAGGACTCCGAGATCATGACCTGAGATGTTTCTGAGCTACCCAGGTGCCCTTTTGTAAGGTTTTTAGAATGTATATGAGTGGAAACATGACTTGAAGGTAAACTCTGATGTGTATAACAAAATGTATGTGATGTATGTAATGAAACCAAAAGCAACCGACACAAAGAAAGGAAATAAAAGGAAAACAAATAAGCAAGATGATGTAACCCTGAGCATATCAGCACTCATATTAGTTATAAATAGTCTGAACATCCAAGAAAAAAATCAAAGATTGTCAAATTGGATTAAAAAAAAAAAAAAAACACAACAACCCAACTATATTGATGCTTAGGAGAAACATACTTTAAACCCTGAGTTACTACATTAATATCAGACTACTTAGAATACTCTACCCAACAACGGTAGAATACACCTTCTTTTCATGGGCATAGCAAACAGTGACAAGGATAGGCCATCTTCTGGGCTATCAAACATGTCTCAATAAATTGAAGAGCTATCAAGTCATACAACGTATATATTCTCTGACCACAATGGAATGAAATAAGAAATGAATAACAGATCTCTGGAAAATCCACAAATATTTGGAAACTAAACAACATACTTCTAAATAATACATGGTTCACAGAGGAAATCAAAAGGGAAATTAGAAATTATTTTGAACTGAATGAAAATGACAACAGAACAGAGCCATATCAGAATACTACTCAGGGAAAAAAAGGTGGATTGCAGTATAAATACATGCAACAAATTGGATGAATCTCAAGGACATTATGCCAAATGAAAAGGCCAATCTCAAAGGTTTGCTTACTACACATTTTAAAAACACCAAGAGCAGAAAGGATTCCATTTATATAACATTCTCAAAACGACAAAGTTAGAGAGATGAACGACAAATTAGCGTTGACCAGGGCTTAGAGACAGAATGGAAGGGAAGGTGTTGGATGTGATTATAAAGGGTTAGGTAGATCTTTGTGGTGAGGACATAGCTCCATATCTTAAGTTGAGGTTCCACAAATAAACATGCTACAAAATTGGATAGAACTCTATACAAACACACAAACAACACACATACACACCCTCACACAAATGAGTGTATGTAAGACTATGTATATAAAACTGGTGAGTGAATAAAGTCTTGGATTGTACCAATGGTAATTTCCTCGTTTTGAAACTAGGTGAAGGCTATACAAGACTGTGCTGTACTATTTTGTAACTTCTCATGAATCTGTAATCATTTCAGAATAAAAACTTTAAAAAATAGAAAAATATGTGGCATGGCACTACCTCAGTATTCAAGAGTAATTTTATAGGACTAAATAATACCTAATGTTATGAAAACAATGACCTCAGCTTCCACATTCAGAAACTTGAAAAGGTAGAGCAAATTAAAGCAAAAGGAAGGACATGATAGAGATCAGAGTAGAAATAAAAACATATAAACAATAGATAAAATAGAAGTAATATAGAAAAACAAAAAAATCAGTAAAACTATAGTGTCTTGGTGGTTTTTTTCCTGCTGTGATTTGTGGGAATCTTGGACTTGTGGATTTATTTTTTCCTGAAATTTGAACATTTTTATGCCGTTATATGTTCAAATTGTTTTTTCTGTCACTCCCCTTTTCTCCTTTTGTGACTCCAGTTATATGTATATGGACCACCTGATATTTTCCCAGCTTACTGTTCAATTTTTAAAATTTTTTGTTTGATTTTTAAAATTCTTTCTGATTTTGTATAATTTGTATTTCTGTATGTTTAAATGCATCAAGTTTTCTACTTTGCCTAATCTGCTGTTAAATTTATTCAGCATTTTTTTCATTTCAGATATCATATTTTTCATCTCTAGAAGTCCCAGTTGCGTCTTTTTTATGTCTTTCATTTCTTTCCTTATCATGTATGTGTTTGAACACATGGAACATTTATCTTATAATAGCTGTTTTAGAATCCATATGTTCTAATTACTTTTACCACTATGATGTTTCTTGGAGGTTTTTCTATTGATCGATTTTTTTCCTAGGTCTGGGTTGTGTTTTTCTGCTTCTTTATATCCCTAATGATTTTTGATAGGATGCTGGGCATTTTCAGTTTCATGTTGTTAAGTGGTGGATTGTTCTTTATTCCTAAGAAGCATTCATATTACTTGGAATAAATTTGATTCTTTCCATGCTTATTCTTAAGCCTTGCTATGGAGGGTTCAAAGTAGCCTTTTCCTTAGGCCTAATTTAGTTATTTTAGAAGATAATGTAAATCTAGTCTCTCTTATATAGCTGGTAGTGGAAATGTAGGATCATAATTATTTTTTAAACCTCAGATGCTTAAATCCTATGTATTACCTTTACCTTGCATTACACCAGCTACGCACTTTTACTTTTGGCGCTTACTACTTTTGTCTCTAACATAAAGACAAGTAAGAAACATACATGCAAGTTTCTGTAGCACATTGTGATATGCGCTATGTTAATGGCTTGAATTAATTGGTATAGAAATTCAAAGAAGGAAGAAGTTACTTATTAGTGAGGATGGAGAGAAATGGCTAAGGAGGTTGCATCTGTAGGATTTGGGACTCTGTGAGGTGACTGAAGAAAAGTGAGGAGGAAAGGGGTGACTGGCTTGGGCAATAGGTTATGCCATTCATTGCAACACTAAGGGAACTATGTTGCCTAGAGTAGGACAGAGAATTGGTGATCACAGTGTGGCTTCTGTTTCGGTGCATGTTATATATCCTGGCAGTTGTGTTCAGTAAGCTTTTAGAAATAATCTCCAAACTTCCATGTGTGTTTACAGATTTCAGTTCCCTTCTGGGGCTTTTTTGGTATGTAATTGGTAATTCAAGTACACTTTCTATGAAATAATCTTATCCCAGAAAAAAACATAGAAGTGATGAAGTTCCATTATGATACCCTAGATAGCATGACATGTCAGGACGCAGTATTAATCACTCTAAAAGCTCCAACCAGAGCCTTACTTTAAAGTATTAGTATTGGTTTGACAAAAATCTTGGTTTTTATTATCCTGAAGAGAACTAAGTCATTCTGAGTGTCTTTTGAATAGCTGGGCTCTCTACTGGTATATCTGCTTTTAAAAGATGTTATTGCTTTACTAATCTCTTAGACTTCACTAGCACTTTTATTTTAGTCTTTACATATAATGAAGTAGACAGTAATTAAAGCTGGTATTGAGATTTATCTTACCTATCAAGTATGAAAATAACATATCAACAGTGCACTTAAGGTTGGATTCTAGAGATCTTGATTGCTAACAAAGTTTTGTACTGCTCTCCTACCAGCAATAACCATGAAAATATAAATGGCAAATATTTTCCTTGTAATATAAAGTCACACTTTTGAGTTTAGAATGAAATATTTGAGGATATTTTACTATTCTGTTGTTTTATTGGTTTTACAGTACAACGGTGATAATATTTTGAACGTATTGGTACAAAGAGGAAAAAAATTGTTGGTCTTATCTACCATGGTCATTGTCAGTGCCCCGGAAAAGCAATTAAATATGCAGCACTTCTCTGAGCTGCTCTCTTTCGAATGTCACATTAGATTTAACTTAACATCCTGGATTGCATCGCTATTGTGGTATGTACCGAGTATGATGGAGGTACTCAACAATATTTCCTTGCATTGTCCATAATAAATATTTGCCCAAGTGTGGGTAGGGTGGAAGGGGAAGAAAGAAATGTTTTTCTCTTGTAGAGGAAACTTGTAATGTAGGACTTATTTAAAGAGTATTTATAGTCCATTGTTGGTCATTGGGTGTGTCATACTCCTCTATCCAGGTCTGAATATCTGAGGTAGTTCAGAAACCACTTCAGATTGAATTATATTTGATGATTTCTCTTAGTTATACTTAATTTTATCAACTGACACATCCATCCATAGCAAGATCGTTTTAGTGAAATGAATGGTATTTTTCTTTAGGAGGCTAAAAGTTTAAGACGTGTTAACTGTGAATTTAACTGTATATGTGTTGTATAACTTGGGGAACATTATAAATTTAAATACCTTTCTTCAATGAAAAGATGTTGAATGGTTAAATGAAAGTACCACCAGCAATCGGCAAACTTTACAAATGATGGATTGAAAAGTTTGGATTAGATTACCCTTTTCCCTTCTTCCTTTTTTTTGTCTATGGGAACCATACTTCTTATTGATACCCAAATCTATACATGGGTCTTCACATCTGTGGAATAGTTCATTGGTTTTTCTGTCCTTGCTGATTTATCGTTGAGATGTTTCAACATCAGAAATCCTTTCTGTTACATTCTAATGACCTGTTTGCTCCGTTCTGAAGTAAATCTTGACATTTCTGTAATTTGCTTTAGCATTTACTATTTGTGGCAAAAAACAGTTTGCATGTCAATCCACCTTCCTTTCTTAATTGTCCTTAAAATTGAAAAAGAAACAAAAGGAAAGTTTTTATAAAGGACTGTTTTGTATTTTTAAACGTCTTTCTTTATTTTACAAAATTGTAAGTGAGGGGCGCCTGGGTGGCTCATTGGGTTAAAGCCTCTGCCTTCAGCTCGGGTCATGATCTCAGGGTCCTGGGATCAAGCCCCGCATCGGGCTCTCTGCTCTGCGGGGAGCCTGCTTCCTCCTCTCTCTCTGCCTGCCTCTCTGCCTACTTGTGATTTCTCTCTGTCAAATAAATAAAATCTTTAAAAAAAAAAAAAATTGTAAGTCATGCTAGTGTCTTCATGTTCTTTAAGTTGTTTTATGACTTGCTTTTTTTCAGGTACAGGTGAGAGTATACATTCTTTTCTATGGATACCATCATTATTTCTTACTTGGCAGGTTGACTAGGATAGGACATGGATTCTGATAGATTAAAGAAAAATCATCTATGGGTTATAAAGCCACTAGTCTATGCACATCTCTGCTTCTGATGTCATTTATTCTGTCCCACCTGAGTTTAAGGTTCATATATTCAGATACTGATATCTCTGAATGTGCGTTTTGTCACTTGGGTAGCAGGAATATAGGATGGAGGGAATGGGGATATCTGTTTGCCCTTTTCTTCAAAAACAAGGAGCTAGAACAGAATGATCTGTGTCTGCTTACCTGCGATAATGTAATGGGTTGATATTGGCAGGAGCTTGTGGTTTGATGTGCCATCACTTCCATCAGTAAGGTTAATTGCTAACAAATGACTAAATGGGAATTTAGGGGGAATGCTACAGCTGTCTGCTATGTTAGTGGTAACAGGAGTTCTGGCGCCATTTCAGGGTCGCTATTTGTGTCTGTCTATCAGAGTTAGAATACAGTTGTTTCTCTCGGTTTCAGCCTTCTCTATAGAATTTCTGTCAATTGTTTGACTCCATTAAGTGTGGAGAGGAAATAAAAGCCTGAATGACCAATCCACCAGGGGCTATGGATAGACCCTTTCTTTGTCCATACTCAGAGCACTGCATTAGGTCTCATTATCCATTTATAATAAGTGACCTTTGCCCCCTGGGTCATTGAAAAATATTCAGTGTGCTTTTCTGACACATAGGGCACCTTTCTCAGCAGACACATGAAACAATGGGACGTCTGGTAGTCTGGAGGCCTAGTACACATTGAAGGTTTTAAAATACACAGCCTTGTGCCAAATCACTTGGGCTTTTTTTTTTTTTTTCTGCTCTTGCATGGTTCATAAATGGCTAAGGGGAGTCTGATGTCTGAAAGATGAATGTCGTGTTCCTTTTCTTTCTTGTAATTAAAAAAAAATTTTGCCATGTTTTTTAGTTTTGTTTTCTAGAAATGTTTGCCTTTATCTCTGTTTTTATATTTTCTGTTAGAGAAATAGAGGTTTGGATGTAGTGCATGGAGAGGGCCATCATCTTTGGAAAGTGTTTGCCAGTTATGCCCAGGTGCTGTGGGGCTATCTGTGACATGTTAAAAACCTGTCTTCTAGTCCTCTGCTCTGCCAAACTGGTAGTGGTGAAATCTCCCCATGAAAAGTTTGGCTGGGGTGCCTGCGTGGCTCTGTTGGTTAAGCGTCCAACTCTTGATTTTAGCTCCGGTCATGATTTCAAGGTTGTAAGACTGAGCTCCACGTTGGGCTCTGAGCTGGGTGTGGAGGCTGCTTGAGATTCTCTCTCTCCTGTATCTGCCCCTCACCACCCCACACTTGCTTGCTCTCTCTTTAGGAAGAAAAAGAGGGAAGGAAGGGTGGATGGGTAAGAAGGAAGGAAGGAAGAGTTTAGGAAGGATTTGACCCTTTCTTGGTCATTATAGTCCAGATTTCTTCTGTGATGTGAACTTGGACCCCCTGACAAAAAGCCTGGCACATCTGGTTGTTCTGTCTCTAACTCCTGGAGTATAGAAAGACCTGGAAAAAGATGGAGATAGCATAGTGGTGAGTGGATGAAATATATTTATAAAGTCATGTCCAGAGCTTCCCACTGTGGAAAGTGAAGATCAGCCTTCCGAGAAGCTTGACTACCAGTAACTAACTGTGTGGCCTTAGTACAGTGTCTGTGTTAAGTACTGGTAGATAGGTGTATTTGCCTGAAGAATGTTGGAATAGGAAAAAATAAAGGATTGAGACTACTTCCTTAGCAATCCATATGAAGAAGTTTTTAGAATAGTGGAAAATGTTTATAGAAATATTTTTAAGTTTAAAATTCATACATTTCATTAATAAAGACTTGTTCCTCTTGTAGAACCATACTTAGTTTACATTTAGTGTCACATGTATTGGTTTGCTGACTTTGTTAAAAACATAGGAGAGGGATGCCTAGGTGGCTCAGTGGGTTAAGTCTCTGACTTCGGCTCAGGTCATGATCTCAGGGTCCTGGGATCGAGCCCCACATCGGGCTCTCTCCTCAGCAGGGACCCTGCTCCCCCCACCGCCTGCCTCTCTGCCTATTTGTGACCTGTGTCTGTCAAATAAATAAATAAAATATTTTTTAAAAAAATGAGATACACAGGGATTCAGAGAAACCCAGCTCATTACAAGGAATCAGCAGCCACACTGTCCAGGGGAACCCAGCTGTCTTTATTTCAGCAAAATAGTTTTCCTGTTAATTGATGTGCTATATAGCATGCTCTCAGATAATTGGGACATAGAGGTGTTAGCTCCAGAGAATGACCTTTGAGTCCCAGTACAGATTTTTCTCTCCAAACCAGTTATGGAAAACCACATATGGTTGACCCTTGAACAGCATGGGTTTAAACTGCATGGGTCTACTTATATATAAATTTTTTATAGTATAATACTATAAACATATTTTTTCTTCCTTATGATTTTCTAAATATTTTTTCTAGCTAATTTTATTGTGAGAATACAGTATATAATACATATAACATACAAAATATGTGTTGACTATTTATTGGTAAGCTTTCTGGTCACAGTAGGCAATTAGTAGTAAGTTTTAGGGTAATCAAAAGTTATGCATGGATTTTTGACTGGGGGGCTTTGGCACCCCAAACCCTGTTTTGCTCAAGGGTCAACTGTAGTTGTCAGAACTCTCTCCATGACAAGAATTAATATATTAACTGGATTATAGCACCATTTGACAAATTGCTTACTAAATACATCAAAATTGATTGGACATTCTGTATTTGAATTGACAAATGGCTGCATTAAGAGAAGGAGGGAAATCCATTAATTATAGCTGCTCTCAACCATAGGAAATATAATCACATAAATATGGATTTTGTTAAAACAAAAATCTCTATTTTATGGTAGTGTTACTTATGTGTGTATCTACACTTCTTTGCCATTAACAGAAGGACTGCTCTTACCTACTGTCCTTTAACCGATACAAAATAATGATTTCTGCTGCATTGTAGGTTTCAGGCTCTACTAACTGTAAAATAGTTTTTAGTTATTATTCCAGAAAAGTGGAAAAAAATACGCAAACTCTATAGTTGAGCCTTTCTGCTCAATTCTTCATTTTATCTCTATTTGTCCATCTTATATCTGCATTCTCATTTTATTTAAGTCAAATTTATTTACTTTTGCTTTGATGCTGTGTAGGCTTTTTATCATCACTGAATTTCTCCTTTTTAGAAAAAATTTTTCTCATGATCTGTCTTAATAAAGGTAACCACCCAGTGACCGAGGCATAAAGGTTGTGGGTGAATGCCATAGATTGTCTCTCTACAGTTAGAATTGTTCTCCTTATTGTTGTCATATGACAGGAGGCTTTTTGCCATGTGATTTTGTGGAACTTGGTAGAGAGACGAGAAACACTGAATTGCCTTCATTGCTTTTATACCATCAGTTTCTTGCCTTTTCTACTATGCTTTCTTTGTATTTTATGACCACATGAAGAACATCAGAATCACTCTTATATGATGTCAAGTCTGGGTCAGAGCTGAGATTTATAAGGAGTATTTTGAAGCTAGTGGTTTATTTATTTATTTATTTTTCCTCTTTTGGGCACTTTGCTGCCTTCCAAGGCTATATTCCAGGTGCCAGTGGTCCTTCCATGGTTATGTCAATATTCTTTTTAATATAAAGCAAATTCAGTATTTTTAAAATGAAGTCTTCTGGTTCTTCAGGGATATTACAGAGAATGTAGAGCTGTGGCCCAAAGTACTTTCTTTGTTTCTGTCACTATCTGTGAAATTTCTGTGAATGTCTGTAACTTCTTGTGTTGTGAACATCTGGTCGAGGTTATTTTTCTCCATTGTTTGATGGCTTTGTATGGTATCTCAGATCAAGATACATAGATGTTTATTAAGATGATAAAAATGATCATATTAAATAAAGGAGACCTGAAACACAAATCGTGGAGACTCTGAATCAATGATATTGGTGATAAGCATCTTTCACATGTTTATATGAAAATTTTAATTTAAAATAATGAACTCATTAGGTAAAGTCATGATGAATTGAGGCAGTTTATGCTTCAGATTAAGAACATGGTCTTTGGAGTTTGCAGTTCTAGATTCTGTTTCTACTAACTGCTAGCTGAGTGATTTTGGTCACATAACTTAACCTGCCTGGCCTTTTTAGTTTACCTGTCCTTGAAATGGGAAATTGACAATACCTGTTTTACAGGATCGTTGTTAGATTAAGTAAGATTATTCATCTAAAAGTCTTCACACATTATCTTGGATAGAATAAAAACTCAATAGAGATAGCTGTTGGTTGTAGTTGGTGTTAATAGAAATGGTATCTTTGTTCTCTCTGGATGTCTTTCTTTGCCTCCCTTAATTCCAAGTGCTTTATGACTGAGATACTACCAGATGGCATGGCTAAAGATACTTTGTTGTTAACAAACAACAGTGAAGATAAAACATTGTGCTAGATTATACCTCTTCCATTCTTAGTGGTCATCTGGGTAAATATGGCACTATCCTAATATGTGTGCATTTTCAAAGCTATAGAAAGACATTTTACTTAGCAGTTCTAACTTACTGATGTAAATTGAAATTTCTTTTAGACTTACTTGTTTTGAGTATTTTCGTTCCCTTAGTAATTTTATAGGGAGTGAAATTTTTCTTGGTTTTCACTGCATTCAAAAATGCTTTACCCTGGAAGTCCTTTGTGATAGTTGCCTTAAGATTCTGAAACTTTTACTTAAAAATGTAAGACTCTCAACCTTAAGACTTCTAAAATACCAGAAGAACATTTGATTTTCTGAAAGATTATCACTGGAATCACTGTTCATGATTCCAGCAAACCTTTCATTTTTTTACTTCATGTTCTTTGAGGTTTATAATAAACATGTATTCAGATAATATTAATTAGGTGATTTTCAAATTGGAAAGCAATGAGAGAGAAAGATGAAGAAGGAGGAAGGAAGGAGAGAAGAGGAAGGCAGGAAAAGAAAGAAGGAAGGGAAAGAACAGAGGAAGGAGGGACAGATTACTTTGGTTTGTCATAGAGAATAGAAATTAAATGTTATCTAGTAAACCAGAGCTAAAGGAGTTAACATGAATGATTCTCACACATACAGTGTTGTGTGAAAACAACATAGTTCTGAATACTTCACACATTTCATACCCTAGCCAAGGAAAGAATCAAGATGACTCTTAGTCAGTCTGCAGATCAAGAGTCTGCCCAGTTTTTTTTTTTTCAAACCTTCACACAGCAGTCTTTAAAAAATTTAATTATGGAAATGTTCAAGCATACACAGAAAGACATTGGCCAGTATAACAAATCTACCTATTACCCAATTTCAGCAGTTAACAACATTGTCCCTCTCTTGTCTTTTCTGTTCCTTTAAAATCTTTTAGGATTTTATTTTTAAAAATATTTATTTATTTGAGAGAGAGAGAGAGAGAATGAGAGATAAAGAGAGAGAGAGAGTACAGGTGGGGGGTGGGGAGGGGAAAAAGAAGAAGGAAAAACAGACTTCAGACTTCCCATAGAGCAGGGAGCCTGACACAGAGCTCGATCACAGGACCCTGGGATCATGACCTGAGCTGAAGGCAGACACTTAACCAACTGAGCCACCAGGTGCCCCTAAAGATTTTATTTTGAAGTAATCTTTACACTAATTGGGGGCTAAACTTACAACCCCAAGATCAAGAGTCACATGCTCTACTGACTGAGCCAGCTTGGTGCCTCCAAAATATATATATTTTTTTTCTTTAAATGAATGGCAGATAAAGTATGAGACCCACTGTTGTATCTTTTCACCTACAAATACTTTAGTATGTATCTAATGATAAGAACTAAAAAAAAAAAAAAAAAAAAAAAGTAACTACTATGCCATTACATACTATGTAGTTTACTCCATGGCAATGATTTCTAGAGGTAACTCTTTCTGGTAGTTTTACACTATGGAGAAGTAGAGGGGAGAGCAAGCCTTTGAAACTGTTTTCTTGCATTTGGAAAGAGAGAAAACCCTATGGTAGTTGTGGGCTAGTATTCTCTGTCTCATTCTTCCCCATCTTCTTGGTTCTGTGAATTTTCTGATTTATTTAGAGGTAAAAATTTGAACTTGTAGTTTCTCTGTTGTGTGGAGCACATTGTTGGTTCCTTAATGATTGTTTGGAAGATTTTTATTATATTCTTAAGTATAGGTTGCATATGTTGATGTCTTCCATGTCTAAAAGCTTTTAACTCTCCATGCCAAGAGAACTTTACCTCTTTTGCTTAGGCAAGAGAAAATCTGTTACTTAATTCTTTCTGCTGTATAATGATCTGGACTTATCTAATATGTAACTAGATACTAAATAAGTGAAGTGGGGAAGAAGCTGCATTAATTCTTTACAAAAAAATGGTATTTGTCAGTTTTACATTTATAAACAACTGCCTCCCCTTTATTTTTGTTTGTTGTATGTACTTCATTGTGGAGGCTGCCATTATAGATGGGACCAAGAACAGTAAGTTTATAATAACTGGCCTAGTGCCCCTTGTACAAATTGGTACATTGGTAACTGAGCACAGTTTAATGACCGAAAACAGTGATTTTTTTTTTTTTTTACCTTCAAGACGTCAATTCAAAAAAGTTCCTGCATATCTTCTACTCATCTTAGTCTCTTTGTAAAGGGTGTTATATTTTATAGTGTTCCCTGAATTTAGAATGGAGAATTGATTATTCTTGAAAGAGATGCATCTAACATAGAGGGTTGTCTGTAAGAATACATTTGCCACTATTGAAGGATTACAGCTTATAATTTTACATAGGATTAGCACTAGGAGACCTGGCTTCCTGCAAAGTAGTCATTTTCATCAACAGAAACACATACTACCATGTATGTATGTTCACATACTTGAGCAGTTGCTAAACGCTGGTCCTATATTTGCTATGTGTGTGTGTAAATAGAGATAATGATAAATGGCTATGTGTGGAATAGTAGGAGAATGAGTGTATATAAGCAATTCCATGCACCCCCCCCCTTTGAAGAAAACATCACCGAATCTAAGAAAATAAGGGGGAAAATGCATGACTCATTATGCAGTAAGCTCAACTTTTATTTCTTACATTGTTTTCTATGATTCATTGACATCCATCTGATTTCTTTGTTTTCCTTTCTTGACTTCTTGGATTGACTACACTAACCATATCAATTAGATTGTGCTTATTCCACAACTTTTTATGAATACAAATTTTAAATAGATACATGGTAAATGTAATTTTAAAGGTATCAAGGTATTAAATAGGCACTGTGTGCATCATTCCAGGTAAATTGGCTCTACCTTGACCTTAATTGCAAATGTTTTGAAGGGATTGTTGCAGTCTTTTTAGTTCTCAGAAGTATATTGGAACAGTGTGAAGTAAAATCTACCCAATCATGTTAAGTCTAAATAACAACAAAACCATTCTATAACCCGTAGTAAGACAAAGTTGTTAGCTATAAACACAAGCAAGGTATTACATAGTTATAATATGATCTTTTAAAATAGTAAGGGTGGACTTTTTAAGCTGTCATGCTGTTGTTTTAATGTATATATAATGTGGTTGTACTAAGAATCGAGTTGCCATAATACACTAATACATAATACATTAAATAGGCACTGCATGCATCATTCCAGGTAAATAAACTCTACCGTGACCTTAACTGCGAATGTTTTAAAGGGATTGTTGTAGTCTTTTTAGTTCTTGGAAGTATATTGGGATAGCGTGAAGTTTTTAGTGGAATAGCTGATCTCGCTGGTAGCATGAAGCCAGCATGTTTTATTCTTTCTCTTCATTCTACGGAATTTACAGTGATGTTGAGCAAAACTAAATTGTGAACCCTTCCAGATTATCTCCAGGTATAACTTGTCCAGATGCTATATGTCAAATGACCATTATAGCAACCGGAATAACAAATGAAAGCTCCTTAGTTTATGTCTTCTGTGGGAATATGATATGATACCAAAGGGGGAGGGAAAAGGAGACAGAGCAGGGCGGGGAAGAGATGCACCCAGGGTTGTCAGTTACTCAGCGAAATCTATTATCTCATAGGCAATGAGGATATGTCAGTTTTCTAATTATATATTGCCTGTGACTGTTCTTCTGGGAATGTGGAATAAAAGGAAAGTGAAACCAGAGATGTACAATGACTGACTGTTAGAAAACTTTAATAATTAATTAGAGAACATCTATGGTTCCACAGGGTCAGGGTGCAAGGAAAATCATTGATCTGTTTAGTATATAACGTAGGTAACGCTTGTTCCCTCTTATGTATTGTAACACTTCAGCTGTTGTTGCTCTGGTACAAAAGTTGGCTCCTAATAAACAGAATGGCCAGTAATATCTAGTGTTGCTGCTTAACTGCTCTGTGTATGACATAATGGAAACATTTATAAATCAGAGAAAAACTTCCGTCTAGACTTCAGTAGAAAGAGAGTTGCTTCCTTAATAAGAATGCTTACCATTTCTCAATATTTAGGTGTGTTATTTTTGACCTGAGAGCCTTCTCCCTTGTTAAAAAAATTATTGTTTAAAAGGCCAAGGTTTAATTTTTGCCAGTTTGATAGTAGGAGAGCCTGACTTGTTTTAATTTGCAAGTTTCTGATTACTGCCATTTACACGTTCTCATTGGCTGTTGCATTGCCTCTTTTGTGAATTGCTTGTTCATTGGGAAATGCCATAGACCACTTTGCTTTGGGATTATTTGTCTTTTGAGCCTTACTTTTTAAAAGGCACATTTTGGTTTCTGTGCTGGGAAACTGCATTCCCAAGCAGCATTTCTTCCTCAGGTCCTGAGTGCTTTCTGATCAGAAACAGTTTGGTAAAGAGCCCTCACTTATTGTATGGCTGTAATATAAATGCTGTTTTTAATAAGTACCAAAAATGTACTGAAATTTGTCCTTGGATGAGAGTTTATCATTGTTGGCCTTTGGGTGAACTTTGAGCCGAACTGTTTCATTCAAGGCAACATGATGTCATTTAACTCACAAATTTTTCTTTTGCTGGAAAAAGGAATGTTGGTCCCCTAAGTAACTGAAAGGACTGAATAATGCCAGCACAACATTATTCACCTCTCTGGTCTCCACTAAAGACTTCAGTATGGCGAAGGTTTTATTGTTTGTGGAGGATTGGTGGGGTTACAGTAGGAAGTAGGAAACAAGCTGCTTTTGGTCTTGAATCTCTCGAAGAATTCTTTGTTCCATTGCCCACAGAGCTGCCAGTTTGACCAGCTGGTACTCAATTCTCCAAATAAAAACCTTTGGATCCACCTTCATTTCTTCATATTAAAAGACTCCCTAAGTCTCTTTCTAGATTTATATGTTCAGCTTATGAACATATTGTAGGTTTTTCAACAGGAGATAAAGCAGAGAGGTATATCTCACATAAAAAACTAGATAGCAGTTGGACTAGGGTTTTGCCCATTATTTGAAAAGTGGATTTCCCTGATTCCAATAGTGAGGTTCATTTCAAGGAGAATAGCTATTTTATATCCCCGGAAGTTGGGAGTGTGGAGTTCACTGGCAACAGAACCTGTAGTTGATTAGCTATGTCTCCTGAAGCTTCCAGAGCTCCATATAAGAGAATTTATTACGGGGAGTTCAAGAAATGTAGGGAAGAGTAGAACAAGAAGAGAGCAGAACCAAATGGATTTTTCCTTCATTGGCTTCACAAATAAGCACTGCTCATTGTTAGTATTATGCTTTGTGTGTTAGTTCATGTATAAAGGATGCTTATAACCTGTTGGTGGTTTATCTGTTTATTTGGATATGCATTGTCAAATCTTTTTCCTTTCATTGCTTTAAAAGCAAATGGTGCTGGGAGCAAATAATTATTCCATTTATTCTTTCATCTTAACAGAATACCTAGACTCTGTGCACTGTGTTGTAAATGCCACAGTTGGGAGATCTGGCTTTTTTCTGAATATCTAAACCATGACTAATACACTAAGAAAAATAATTACCTGCCCTAATATCCTCAATATATTAATTGTAAAAACTTTTCCTCTAACTGGAAGACTAGATACTTTGCAGATGAACCTAGGTTACTGAGATCTAGTTATTACTTTCTGGGTATTTTAGAAAGAATTTGGTTCCTTATAATTTAGGATATACTGTTATTGTTTTGGGGGAAGCATCCTGAAATGTCAAGAGGTTTAAATTTCTCTAGGACTGGTAATAACTCATTTTTGGAAACTTGATTTAATCTTATATATCCTAACCTACAATAAAATAATGGTCTGTATTCATTCTGGTTAATATAATGAATACAGACCATTATTTACTTAAGAAGAACACCTGAGTGTCTTTAGAGGTCTGTTAATATAATGTTTATAACTCTTTGAGCACCTGGGCGGCTCAGTGCGTTAAATGTCTGACCCTCAGAGTCCTGGGATCAAGCCCCACATTAGGGTTCTGCTTGGTGGGGAGTTGGCTTCTCCCTCTGTACCTTCCCCCTGCTTGTGCTCTCTCTTTCTCTCTCTCTCTCTCAAATAAATTTTAAAAAATAATGGAAAGAAGGATTTATTTTATTTTATTTTATTTATTTGAGAGAGAGAGAGAGCATAAGCAGGGGGATTGGCAGGCAGAGGGAGAAGCAGGCACCCCACTGAGTGGGGAACACAATGCAGGGGTTGATCCCAGGACCTTCGGATCATGATCCAAGCTAAAGGCAGATGCTTAACTGACTGAGCCACCCAAATGCCCCACATAAATAAAATCTTTAAGAAAATACAATGTTTATAACTCTTTAATTTAGGAGTTATTATTTGAGTAGCTTAATACTTTGTAGCTGTAGTTTAACAGCATCTAAATTAATACTTTTAACTTTCTCTAACTCAGAAATACTATATTTTATATGGGTAATTTGTAAAAATTCTATACTGATTGATCCTTACATTACAGTGCAGAAGACATCTAAAAAGTCAAAACCAGAGAACTTGTGCAAACTATTTACATATTTGAGAAGTTATATTATGGGTTGACATTTTCCACTTTATAATATTAAGAATTTTGTTGTGGGATTCAGACTTAGGGTCGTTACAAAGGTGCATTTCATCTGCCTGTTCATAATTTTACTTATGTTGTTCTACTGATTTGAACGTTTTAGGGTTTAGATTAACAGGACTAATTTGCAAAGGTCGGCAGTGAAACAGATTTGTTTTTGTTTGCTTTGCACATAAACACATATTAAAATATATAAATATATACATAGAAACACATATGTACACATAGACACACTCATCTATCACTGTAAGACAGCAAAATACACTTCGTGATTTTTTTTTAGCATTTATTTACTCACTAGAAGTATGATCTGCTTTCCTGAGAACACAGTATAAACAAAGTCTGGCTCACAGTTACCTCATAATGATCTGCTCATCCTGCCCTTGCTTGTTGATCTATACTTACCACATGCCTGTGTGTAGAGGCAGTACTTTTGAAGTTGTATTCTCTATAGGAAATTGGCAGTGTAACCTTTCTAGTTAGGTTTGTTTTAAATTACTGTTCCTAAGGTAGGGAAGGAACATGGCAGAGATTTTTACTACAAAATTCCACATTCTTTTCCTGTCCCAAGTTTATTAATGATCTAAGAATAGTTGGTAAATATAAAAGATACTAAACATTTTTCTTTATATAGAAGTTGTCTATGTTGGTCCATTAAACTCAGACTTGTGAGACGTGGAACTTGATTTTTTTTCTATAAACAAACTCTCTTACATAATTCTCCTTCATGCCTTCTTTTTTTTTTTTTTTTAAAGATTTTATTTATTTATTTGACAGACAGAGACCACAAGTAGGCAGGGAGGCAGGCAGAGAGAGAGAGGAGGAAGCAGACTCCCTGCTGAGCAGAGAGCCCTATGCGGGGCTCAATCCCAGGACTCTGGGATCATGACCTGAGCCGAAGGCACAGGCTTTAACCCACTGAGTCACCCAGGCGCCCCCATGCCTTCTTTCTAACAAATATGGAAAAATTAATCTCAATCAGTTACACGCCCCTCCAAAATTGCTTCTAAATTCTATAGAACTTACAGAGTGCAAAGATAAGAGATGGGAGAGTTGGAGATGTTTTATCCTTATTGTTACTACTGGGGGATGTCCCAGTTCCCTACCTGATCACTGGTTACAGGTTCTGATAGGTCTCTGTAGTATCCATCCTTGTTTCTACTTCAAAGCCTTTCCAAAGCCTGTCAGTTCTCTGAATCTCATCCCTGTTCCTCTTGTACACATATGAAGGACTATTCTCAGCTGATCCACAGGGAACTTGGAGAGATTATCACAGACTTGACTGTGTAGACACTCTGTGTGCACACTTCTTCTCTTGAACCAGGTGGGATTTCTTGCTATTTCTTTGAACTCACCCGAGAATGAAGATAGTATTTTTTACAGATGTTTTATCTCTAAAACTCATGGGATTCTGTTATTTTTTTACCCTTCTTTAAGGACCCTTGTTTTACCCCTTTCTGCTGATGGCACTCTTGCTCTAATCTCAATCTTTCCTAATAATTGGCTGGTTAGAAAGTATGGAAGCCTTGCTCTTAATTATCATACTTTCAAGTTTTTTTCTTATGCCACAGTCAGAGTTTTTAATTATTTTTTCATCCTGACTTGGCATGTCATTGCTTCCTTAAAGTAGTGAATGTGGAATGTTCTTCCCACCTGGATTGGGGAAAATTTTTAAACACAAAAATGAGGGAGAGGGAAGGATATTTATTTGATGTTAAAAATGTTACCCCATCAGACTTTTATTTTTTATTATGAATCTTCTGGATGCTTCAAAGCTATTGGAAAATTATTTTTTAGTGAGCATAAGGTATGGAACTCTTAAAATCTCTATTTAGGAATTCAGGATTCAGATTTAATGTTTCATAGATATGTATTTCATATTTTTTCACTTTCTTTGGAAAGTAGGGAGATAGTTGGGAGGAGGGATTCTTTTTCTTCTTCTCTTTTGAACCTTTTACTATGGGAAATGCCAGACATACACAATATTAGAAAACAATAGTATAAATGACTCTCCATGTACCTATCATCCAGCTTCAACAATGATCAACTCATGACTAATCTTGTTTCAACTACAATCCTACTCCTTACCCCTTCCCCAACACTGTACTCTTATTAAGTTTATCCCATTTTGATAAGGGATAAATAAATGTCCAACCATTCTGGTGTCCTTGCATAGTCCAAAATCCAAAATTCCATTCACTTAATACTTACAGAATGCTTATTCTGTGACAGGTACTAGCCTGGGCTCAGCATATATAGAATGCAATGTGAACTCCTGAAAACATTCTCATTAAATACTAGTTAGTTATACAAGGATGCAGTTTCTCACTTCTCTTTACAACATTCTAATATCTTTCTTTCACAATACCCTAGCTTTATTGGGGTAGGGGGAGCCCTAAGCCATCTGCTGGTCCTCCCTCCCCACCCCCTTTGTTTTACTGACTCATCTTCTGTTTTCAGCCTGCCTTACCACACCCAACCGTGTCACCTCCTTATAATTATCAAAACATTTTCCTTATGCTCCCACTTCAAAATCTTTGTACTTTATATTCTCTTTGTGACACTTTCCCCTCACATATCTTCATGGCCCATACCCTCACCTCTTTAAAATCTTCTCTGCCCTCAACTCCTTTCCAAAGTATGTCCTGACCTTTAGATATTTGTCCTTAGTCACCTTCTTGACTCTTATTTGTAGAGGGTTTGAAGGATCCACTTTTTCTGTATTAAAAACTTAATACAGGGGTGCCTGGGTGACTCAGTCGGTTTAAGCTTCTGATTCTTGATTTCAGCTCAGGTCACGATCTCAGGGTTGTGAGAGTAAGCCCTCCCTGGGCTCCACACTCAGTGGGAATCTGCTTGAAATTCCTTCTCTTCCCCCCACCCCTCCCAAATAAGTAAATCTTTTTTTTTTTTTTTTAAGATTTTATTTATTTATTTGGCAGAGAGATCACAAGTAGGCAGAGAGGCAGGCAGAGAGAGATGGGGGGAAGCAGGTTCCCCGCTGAGTAGAGAGCCCGATGCGGGGCTCGATCCGAGGACCCTGAGATAATGGCCTGAGCCGAAGGCAGAGGCTTAACCCACTGAGCCACCCAGGCACCCCTAAGTAAATCTTTTTAAAAAAGAATTTAGTATTAAATTTATTTATTGAAAAGATATATGGTTTAGGAACAACTCAGCCTTTTGCAAGCATAAATTTAACAGTTTTATAATATACACCAAATTATTCCCAAGAGGATGCTCAGATATTAATTAGATAATTATTATGATGCTCTTTTCTTTATGATAATCATTGAGAATTGTAAGAAATTAGATGTTATTCTGTGGTGATCAATGGTGTTTTATGCCAAATGGCAGCATGCCACTTAGAAGTAGAACTATGATTTTGAAAAAAATAGTAGCTAATTGTTTTCACCACTGCAAATCTTACACTTTAATACTATTTATCCCTTTCTGGATGGTAATTGATAGCTTAGGTACCACTTCTCCTCCACCAGCAAGTAAGTTAGGTTTTTTTGAGCACACATCCTTTAAAATCTTGCCCTACGTTCTCTATCTCACTAAGATTTAGTTCTTTAGAATACTTTGACAAGAGTGCAGTGAGATTAGTATTGTCAGTCACTGCTTGTGAAGGTATAACTCCTAATCAGCATTAAGAGAGTTAAATAGGGGGCACCTGGGTGGCTCAGTGGGTTAAGCCTCTGCCTTCAGCTCAGGTCATGATCTCAGGGTCTTGGGTCGAGCCCCTCATCAGGCTCTCTGCTCAGCGGGGAGCCTGCTTCTCCCCCTCTCTCTCTGCCTGCCTTTCTGCCTACTTGTGATCTCTGTCTGTCCAATAAATAAGTAAAGTCTTTAAAAAAAAAAAAGAGTTAAATATGTTCATATCCTTTTCTTTCATTTTTAGGAATGTAGCCTAACGAATTAGCACATGTAGATGCATACACACAAACCTCTGGGTGATGGAAATTATGAGATAATTGTTGGTTTCTCATTCTTTTCTGTTTCTTCTCTTTTTTAGTACTCACATACTTTTCTTCCTCTTTTTTCCCCTTTTTTCCTACTTCCCCCAGTACTTTACTGCTTTATTTCTTTTAGTATTAAAATCATAGATGGAGGCAGAGAGTATACGAGAAATCAGTGTGTCCTCTGCTCAGTTTTGCTGTTAACTGAAAAGTATTCCAAAAAATTGGGGCACCTGGGTGGCTGTCTGTTAAGCATCTACCTTTGGCTCAGATCATAATCTCAGAATCCTGGGATCAAGCTCCATGTCAGGCTCTCTGCTTAGTGGGGAGTCTGCTTCTTTGTACTCTCTCCCTCAGCATTCTCTCTTTTGTTCCCTCTCAAATAAATGAAATCTTTAAAAAAATCCAAAAAGTAAAGTCTATTTATAATAAAAATAAGCGAATAAATACCATGGGACTTTAAAAAGAAAGGCTAAGTTTTTATTGGGGTAATATTTGTTTTATAGTAGGAATTCAATAAATGTTGAATAATTTTATTACTTTGACTAAGCAAAGGTTCTTCTTTGTATGAGAAAATAGTCTCTTTGGGTTTTTTTTGGTGTTTTTTTTGTTTTGTTTTGTTTTTTTGTATTTTGTAACTGTATTCTACCACCTAAAAATTGGGGAAACTACTGAAGTATCCAAGAAAATGAAATATTTCTTTGGATGAATGAAATGTTTCAGGAAGTTTTTTTAAGTTAAAAATGCATATTTATGCCTTTTAATTTATATGAAACTACTAAATAGGCTCTTAAAGAATATTGATTTTTTTTTTAAAAATTCCTTCCCAAATTATAGGAACTGCATCAAATTCATTTCTTTGTTAATTGGAGATAACTGAAATGTGCTGAATCCTGAGCACATGTGATGGAATTGTCACTGCTCCTTAATGTACTCACGCTGCTAAGGTGCAGTTGGTTGTTACTTCGTTTACACTGATACCTGTCATGATGAAATTCCTGTAGATACTTTTTAAAGTGTACTCTTCATTGGAAATCTTTCTTATTCCTAAGAAATTCAGTCTTTCTTATTCATCAATTATTTGAATTGGCTTTGTGCATTAAATGTCCTATTTTATCTTAAAAATTAACACAGTAACCAGGATGGTTGCGGCCACATGAATTTTTCCACTGCATGAGTTAAAGTTGCTTAAATATGTTTTCTTTCTCCTACAGTGGTTCCCCCTGGAAGTCCGGGGCCCATTACTCGGCATGGGTCCTATGACAGTTTAGCTTCTGACCATAGTGGACAGGAAGATGAAGAATGGCTTTCTCAGGTAAAACTCTAAAATGTTTGGCCTGTTAAAGTGAAAGAAAACAGAGATCCATTGTCTGTGTTTATGCTTGAATTCCGCAAACTTAAAAATTATTTTCCTTAGAGGAGAATGGGCAGACTTGGGAACTCTTTGTGGGATCATCAAGAATTAATCAGATGTCTTTCCATATTAAGAATTTCTTATAACTACTGCTGCAAGGATACATACACATATATTTTATATGTATTATATACGTGTGTGTGTGTGTGTGTGTGTGTGTGTGTGTACATTAGCTTTCATACAGAGGGTATAAAATATGCATAGCTTTCAGACAATCCATTGATATCCCTTAGAATCTCGGGTTTTAGATGGACTATTTAGATTAAAATGAGAATTGGTCTTGTTGAAACCGTGAAGCCATTCAACAATGTGTTGGCTATGTTTTGTGGAGCCAACATTTTCTGAAGATTAGACCCATACTCTGATTAGAAAAGGTCAGCCTTCTAATCTGCACACGTCCTGATTGTGCCCAGCTGGGTTTCTTCCCCCGGCTCCTGGACTGCTGCCTGCACTGGTCTCTAAGTCTGTCCTGTGACCGCTCCAGCTGACCCTTCCTCCCCTTGCCAGGTGAAGCCGTCTTCATCTCAAGGGCTTTGAAATAAAAGATACTTGGGCAGATTTCAAAATGATGAGATTACGAATGACTTTATTACAAATGCTGTTATGTCTGCCTCAAGTCTGACATCATTTGGTGAAGTTAATGACCTGTCTCAGATTACCAATCCAAGCAGCTTGTCATCAGACAGGTGCCTCATGGAGGCCTTACAGTTTCACTGCTTTCTCAGGGAGGGTAGCCTGAAAAACTAAAAGGAATCTGGAAGCCAGAGCATCCACATTGTTTCTAGGTGACATACACCTCATTACACCTGAAGTACTCGTAGGAAGCCTCTTGAAGGAGGGCCAGTGCTTCGGTTCCTGGTATATGGAGGTGCCTCCTGTCTTGAGGATACCACAGTAAAGTAAACAACAACAACAACAAAAATGCTGGCAAAGAAAGCACTGTCCTTCACTTCAACTTTTCAATTAGAAAAAGGGGTAATGTGTGCTGTCAGTGTGAAAGTATATACAATATGTTTGTACTGCACACAACAGGAGAGTGAATAGGAACATCTGGCCATCGCCTCAGTGAAATTGCATAGGCATCTGTTTACCTCTCGGCTCTGTGACACGGATGGTTTTGAGCTTAAAATACACAGAATGCTTTATCTGTGGCCTAATTTACATTGCAGAATACAACTACTTGAATCAGAAATTGCTGTCCTAAATCTGAGTATTTTTCGCCCTGTGATTAGTGGGAATGAGAATATTGTTCCAAGACCGTGATGCTTCTGCCCTTTAGGACTTACCAAACACAGAGCTGCATTCTGTGAACCTTTTCAGTTATGTTTTGTTAGGAATTAATCACTGCTATCAGAGAAATGTGATTAAATATGAAAGAACTCAGGGTAAAACTATGGCGCATGGGAAGTCAGTTCCATAAAGTGTATATAGAGACACAGATATAGCAATTAAATACTTGAAGAGGTAGTCTTTCATCAAACGTTTGCATATTTAGTCTCTTCTTAGAGTTGCTCACTTATAAAATCATATGATATGTTTATCTTCAGGTTTTACTCTGTATCTTCTACACTCTGCTTTGTCTCTAAAGTCTTTAATATTGGCACCATTCCCTGTCCCCTCCATAGAGCATGAAATTCACAAACAGTATTACTGTTTCATAGCACTTAAAATACCTGTGTCAGTGTTCGTGGTAGTGGAGGAAACATTCTAATTAAATAATGGCATTTTGAAGACAAATCTAGTCTGAGAGAAAGTATATACTACTCTCTTCATTTAAAAGTTGATTTGGGGGGATTTGAGGGTAGCATAGTAAATATTCCAATATTTAATTATGGAAAGAAACTGGCTTTGGGTGTTAAAAATTATTTCAGACCTTTTCCTTTCCTTGGATAGTTCAAGAACAGCTTCTAGTTTGTCATGAGCTTGCTCCTCAGTGAAGGAATTACTTTTAATCTGTGGATTGACAGGTGTAGTAAGTGGTAAGTACTGTCTAGAATGAATGAATGAAGAAGGTAGTCCCTAGGGAATTGGTGCTAGTTATATGAGAGGCAGGCAACTGGTCCTTTTACTCTTTGACTTTTGTGTTGTATTACGTGTGGAACGTGTGTGTGTGTGTGCGTGTGTGTGTACATGTGCATGCTCACACCTATATAAATACACACACACACACACAAAATGAATTTTTTATTTATTTTGGTAAAAACCAGTAGAGGGATGTAGAGAATGAGTATATAGGCTGTGATTACCATTGCCTTTGGAATGTGAATGCCTTGTACCTCTCCCACTGGGTTAATATGGGCGTGGAGGGTGTTTGGAGGCAGGATGGGAAGATCGAGATAGGCTCTTAAAAGGAGGTCATAAGACATTTAAGTCATGATTTGTAATCTGTTCCAGGTAGAAATTGTAACGCACACTGGACCCCACAGACGTCTGTGGATGGGTCCACAGTTCCAGTTCAAAACCATCCATCCCTCAGGCCAAACCACAGTCATATCATCCAGTTCATCTGTGTTGCAGTCTCACGGTCCAAGTGATACTCCACAGCCCCTTTTGGATTTTGACACAGATGATCTTGATCTCAACAGTCTCAGGTAAGAAGAACTAAGGAGTAATTTGACTGGATTAATATATTCATTTTTAATGAGCATCCTAGGTAATATTGACATTTTCCTTTTCGGCACAGTTTTGTGGTGCAAAATACATCCACTGTAGCTTATGATTCATTATTATTGCTGGGGATCTTATGTGGGATCTCCTTACATTCAATAAATATTTGTGTTTCAGATTGTATTTCCCTAAATCTAATATTCAGTGCATTTAAAAAAAAAATCTCATTTTATGCTGCCTTCCTCATATTTCTAACTGCTTAAAGTCTGAGGGTACCCTCCCTTCCTGATCTTCATCTTTCAACTAACTTCATCTAAATCCTACTTATTCCTTCTTTTAGGCTTTAAAAAGTTTTTGGATGAGAAAGAATTGATATAAATTGACTTATAGTTTAATACACACACACACACACACACACACACACACACACACACACACACAAACACACACACACACATATTCATCATATACGTGCTCTGGCCCTCACTTGTAAGAATCACAGTATAAAGTTTATGAAGTATGCTTTTTATTATTAAAGATTTTTTTTCTAAAGCAACTGAGAACTTTTTGACTTTTGTAGTCTCAGGTTTGCCTACCAGTTTAATTTGTTCTATCCAGACCTGACACATTCTGATTCAACAATAAAGGGCTCAGTCTAATGCAATTAATCTCCCTTACCTTGTCTTCTCTTACAAAAAGTTCTGTAATGTATCTTACTTGAATATAAAATAGACCTTTTCCTTTAAAAATTATGAAAAATGTGTCCCAGTTATATATTGGAAATACATTTTTATATATCTTTTTGTCAGTATCTGTTTGTCTAACAATGCAAAAGCTGTTGTAGATGAGGCCTAATGTTTCTTCCTTAAGAGTAATTCATTGAGTGCCTGACTGGCTCAGTCAGTAGAGCATGAGACTCCTGATCTCAGGGTCCTGAGTTGAAGCCCCACATTGGGTGTAGAGTTTGCTTTAAAAATAAAAGTAATTGGTATAATGGAAACATGTCTCCTATAATATCTTTTTCAGTGTCTTAATTTTTTGTTTGTACTTTATTTCTTTCTTCCATACATTTTTGCCTTTTTTTTTTTTTTTTTAAACCTAGCATGTCTTTCAGCTTTTCAGAAGTGGAACTTTTCCCTCAAGATGTCAGGCAATAGTGTCAATACTGAGTGCTAAACCCATTTTCATTGGTACTAACTGTCAAATGTGATCTGCTGTAGATTGTCCATTTTCAGGAAGTTGTCAGTCCTCAATTTAATGATTCAGTGTGTAGTCATTCATGTTTATAAGTCATTTGAGTACTCAAATGTTAATAAATAAGGCATTTTAAATAGACAACCCATAAAACTGCGTTTATTCTTTTTATTGAACTATTCACAAGATCCTTTTTTTTCTCTGATGACTGTCACCTGGTACTATAATAAGCCCTTGTCCCTTTTCTTTGGAGGATATCTCTAGCTTCTTATATATGCAGCTCTGTTCCTTTGCTTTGTAACCTCCAGCTTCCTTCATGACTCTTTACTTCAAACATAGCCCTTCACCTAAGAGCTCTCTAACGTGCATCTTTAGACAGCCCCTGTCCTAAATTCTTTCTACAATTTTCCTCAGGGGCTTTCCTTTTTCTTACACTAAAGCACTCCCAGTATTTGTCATTTAAATGATTTTAAGCTGTATGTATTTGATTAGGATATTGTCCCGGTTTTTTTGTTTTTGTTTTTTAAATAGACTCCACAGCCAGCATAGGGCCTGAACTCAGGACCCCAAGATCAAGACCTGAGCTGAGACCAAGAGTCAGATGCTTAACTGACTGAGCCACCCAGGCGCCCCAATTATGGTCCTGTTGATTGGATAAATCTAAACTTTAGATACCTTTATACTGAGTCACAGGCTTATACATTTCTTTTGATTGCTGTTATAATTTATATCTAAAAATCTGAGCATATGGGCCCTTGGTTAAAACCTTAACTTCCATTAGAACACAGTTTTGATGGGAAATTCAGATTCAACTTACATAATTTGAATTATAAGTGGCCTCTTTAGTACCATTTCCGGCCTAGCATCCAATTAGAAATCCAACTATTTATATTCTCCCCATTCCTGTTTCCTGTTGCTCTGAGTGCTTCATCTCTATTTCTTCTGCATTTCTTTAGGCTATGTACAATGGCACTATGGCTGTTATCCTTATATTCTCCTTCAAATTGTAAAAGATTTATTAGATGTTTTTTATTCAGCCGACTCTTTACACCTGGTACCTTTCCTGTACTCCACAAGACAGCACTAAGAATGATGTGAATCTGTGACAGTCTACCTCCCTATATCCCATCCTAAGTGGGGAGCAGGCAGGTATAGAGTTGACTGTCATGTCCAGAAGGGAACCAGGGTTAGCGTAAACTCATGGAAGCTCCTTACTTGGAGCCGGGAGTTAAACTAAAAAAAGGTCAATGAAATATTTATTTTTAGATCTGAGAAATAGATCTTATAAAAGAAGCTAAGATACAAAGTCTAGTTTTCTACTCAAGATTAGCTCCTTTTACTTTATTGTTTTATTTTTTTCATCTAGTTACTTAACACATCCATCAGCTCACATATTTAGTATATATGTATTGTGATTATTTTAGTGAGGACATCTAAAGTTTTACTTTCATCAAATTTCGGTTATATAATATAGTGTTATCAACTACAGTCATCGTGTTATACATTTGATCCTCAGACCTCATTTATGTTATTTTATTTTAAGTGATACATAATTCACATAACATAAAATTCACGGTATAATTCAGCAGTTTTTAGTATATTCACTATGTTGGACGGTATCCCCACTATCCAGTTCCAGAACATTTCTATCACCTCTACCAGTTTGTTTTTATTTTTGTCATTTTTATCATGGAAAAATTTCGAACATATATAAACATAGTTAAAACTAAAGAAAATAATAGAATAAGCCCCCATGTATCTGCTTCAACACATCAGTTCATGGCCAGCCTTGTTTTACCCCACCCACAACTCGATTATTCAGAAGCCCTGATATAAACTGAATTAATGATAGGAAATTTATTAGCCCACTTAAGTTGTTTAGACCAGGAAGGGGCTTTACTTTGGATGAACTGACCATATCTAACTATGTATTTTCTTATTTCTGTTAAGAACCAGAAAACATTTTTTCCAGACATTTCAAATAAATGGCTCCTCTTTTCTCACTGGCCCAAATTTGCTTAGGCCTGCCCATCATGGAGCTGATTAATTTCTGCCAGGAGCTGATAGGATTACCATGACTGGTGTAGCAATCAGCTGGGGTAGAACAAAGGTTAGGTGGTACCTGCTGTCTGCAATGGCAGCAACCAGTCTTTGTTCTCAGTACTTTTCTCACAAAACAGATACACAAACATTTAAACCGTGCTTTTAGTAAGTATTCTTTTTCTGCAGTGTGTTCTTGGCAATTCAGACTTCTATAATCTGTCCCATGGCATTTATCAACCTCTTATCTTCCACCGGGATCCCTGGAAACTCTGTACTTCAGCCAAATCATGCTCCTCAAGCTGCCCTGCGTTTGTCATGCTTAGTTACCAATCCAAGAGTCTGTTTGTTCTCATTCTATGCTGAAGGAGTGCTTCTTGCTCCTCTGCATATATACATAGCCTATGACTGTGTCCACATTCAATTCATGTTCCACCTCCACGAGATCTTTAAGTCTGCTGTGGACCATGTATTCATTACTCCCTTTTCTCATTCTGAGCTCTTATTGCCTATTTCACTCATTTTCACACTTTTCTTTTGCATCAGTCATGTGCTAGACCACATATCCACACATAGACCTTCTAGTTCATGTTTTGTTTCTGCCTGTCCCTAGAATAATACTGACACATGTTTAATATTCAGCAGATACTCATTGGATGCATGAATTACTGAAAATGCATGCTTATATTGCTATAACAGGTTTTTATTCTTCTAAGTTGCATGTGGGTCTCAGATCTTCTAATCATACCAATTTTTTAATCTTAATAGTATTTATCTAATACAGCTGGAAAGCGACTCTTGGCATTTATAGATTTATCATTCCTAAGCAACTTGAAATTATATGTAGTATATTGCAGTTTTGCTGATACTCTAATTGATTCTTACATGCTAGTTGATAATTTTATGGTGGTAACTCAGATAATAGTGATTTTAGCTAAACCTGTGGCCATCACATTCCAACACAGCTTTGTTTTCCTATGCTTCTTGTCATATATAAAGTAACTTTCATTCAGGATTGTAAGGGAGTTCCTCAAAATTTCGAATCTAATATATGCTGCCTTTTATGGTGGGTGTTACTAGGTATGGTGCTATTCATGAATTTGAAAAGTATCAAAACTCTTCAGATTTGTCCCTTGGAAATATCATGGGTTTTGGTATAAAGTATTTTGTTTCCATTCCCGTCCTACTAAATTTATCCCTTTCAGTTAATGTCAATTTTTCAACCCCTTAAAATCTATTGAGTAACTTACAAAGAGGAGAAGAGGTCCAGAGTATAGGAAATATTTGCGGTGTGTTAGATTTGTGCAAGAGTTAGGGACTGCGGTTCCCCTTTTTGTCTCATTTTAGAATGAATGCTTCTTTAATGGATTGGCCTATTCCAGCATTCCTGATTTAAGGTCTGTTGCAGCACACGACAGTTTTGATGCCGGTAACATATGTGAATTAAATTAAATTGCCTTACAGGATCCAGCCGGTCCGCTCTGACCCAGTCAGCATGCCAGGGTCATCCCGTCCAGTCTCTGATCGAAGGGGAATTTCCACCGTGATTGATGCTGCCTCAGGTAGAGAACCACCTCCAAAATGTGTGCCTGATAGTTGTGTGCATTTTAAATTTCTTTTCCTGCACAATGGAGAGAATGAGATTTTTTGCCTTCCTCTTTTTGTTTGTTTGTTTGTTTTGGGACGTGCGTGCATGTTGTGCATGTATACACCTGTGTGTTTGTTAAAACAATACTGTGCCTACATTTGTTGCTAAACAATGCCATGCATTTAAGTATTGTTAAGGTTGGTGAGTGATGCGGTAGGGTTGGCACTTGATTAAATGTAATGAACACAGTATTGAAGGCTACAGGGTTGATGACTGTTTTGCCTTTGATCTCTCAAATGTGGAGAAGCAACCTTGACAGAGAACGTAAATACAATATATGGATTCAATTTACTCAACCTGTTGAGTATCAAAGGGCCTGATCTGTGGAAGTAGAGAGTCCAAATGCTGTAGCTTAAATGGTTTTATTATTGAAAGCATAAAGTCTAGAAATTCATTAACTTAACTTTTAGTCGATCTATCACAGTTATTAACCTCCTCTCCTTGGAGCCAAGCCGTGGATATGTATCATTAATACCTGGGAGTAGATCTTTGCCTCTGTAGGTGATGGTTGCTGCATTAGTATTGTCAAACTGTTTTCTGCTGCATCTGCCAAATAACAGACCTGTTTATGACAATACATTTTTTCATCTCTAAATGTATTGATAAAATAAGGACAGTGGTGCTTTCTGTTTTGGTGCAGCTGCAGAGCATCTGAAGAAAGCATACAGTAGGGTTTCATCAAGAAAACGTCTCTTATGAGTAGAATTATTAAATACTCGGCATTAGCCAAACAGTTGAGTCAGAGAGGATTTTAATCTATAGCAATTTCAAAATCCCCGGAGACTGCTGATTTGATTGAGGCTTAAACTGTGAAAGAAAATGGAAACAAACACAGAACTGATTTGTGAAGGTCACTTTTAAAAGACTAAAGCTTCTGTTTCTGATTCTGTGTCTGGATGTTATTTGGAAGTTTTGAAAGCTGAATGGTTTTGTACGTTTTCTTAGCTTTCTGATTCTTTTGGTCAGTGGATTGTACCTTGTGTCTGATTTAGCTGTCCATATCCAGGGCTGTGCCTTCATTTTTAATGTAGACTCTTACTTCAGAGAGCTCATACTTGCCCTTCTGCTTTCTCTCGGCAACCATGGTTCGTCCCCTGGAAACAAGCACAGAAATGTGTGAAGTCTCTATCCTTGCTCCCCTGCATTGAATGAAATATTGAGATGGGCAACTTAAACAATACATCTTTTTGATAGTTTCAGTCTGAGAATGCTAACAGATCCCGCTCATCTGGAATTATCATTTAACCATCTTGAATCCTGGCAGCGCTGTATTGTAACCTGAAGTTTTTGATTCAGGATTACAGTAGTAGCCTTTGTTGGGGGATTTCAACATTCTCAGACTGCCATAGTGTGAATGTTTGAGTCAAGTGACTCCCAGGCAAGTGAAATACATGTCACTAGAGCAGTTACTGGTGTTATGAGAAGTTGCCGTATTCAGCACTCTGCTCTTAGGTAATACTATATATTTATCATGTAGCACTATCTCAGTTTTAGCTCTTTGTAATAAGGTTCCATCTCCTGCCACAGATAGGAATTTCAGTGAGCTCTTGGCAACCATCGTTTGATTTAAATCTGCCGTGAGAAGAATTTTTCAACTGATGTTTGAAAAAGGAACTAGATCTTTGCCCTTGATTTACTTATATTTGCAGCAGAGACACATTGTAGGAGATGCTAGGATATTGTTCTACAGCTGTGAGCCTCTGCCCGAAAGTACTAATCTTTTGAGTAGAGAAAGGACTTCTTGGTGACTAAGCTCTGTTGTTATTTTTCTAAGCCTATTTTCATTCCAGAAAGCCAGAGTTCCTTTCTGAGACAGAGCAGTGAAATGTGTGTGCTGCTTTTTCTAACTTTGAGCTAAAGAAACCCCATAGATGAGGAATTGGACTGTTATGAAATAATAATTCTCTACTTCTCAAATGGTTTGGATCCCTTTTGTTCAACACATTTTTTTAAGTGAGTGAATAATGTTTTGTTGGGGAAGCTTAATCTACTTTGTCTAATAGGACCACTGTTCTAATAGACTTACTTTTCTTTTGGTAATTTAGGAAGACGAGAGACTAAATGGTTTGGGTTCCTTATAAAAAGAAGTTAATGGGAAAATTCTGCTTCAGGTTCTTCTATTAAAAGAGTCTAATAAATTTGTACAAGTGCTCATGAACCAGGAAGTGCTTCTCTGATTATGACCCGTGCATTGAAGTTAGCTACATATGCTGAAGATGCTTTTCTGGAGTTTTGATTGCTTTTGCTTGGAGATACGACTGCTGTAGCACCTCCTCTTACTGGGCTTCACTGCTTTGTTTTACCTTCATGCAATTTATACAACTAAATGTATTGCCTTTTTAATTGTTCCTATGGCACATTTTATAACTGTCCTTCTATTTCCAGTGACAGCTCATTCTCTGTCTAAACTAGTGGTGGCTTAATTAGTTTTCATTTAATTGCTTTTCAGAGGCATAGAATTTAGAAATTTAATGTGATATGATTAAATCTTTTGACAGTTGTAACAGACTTCAGAATGAAAATATTTTATTTTTATACCTTGGGCCAGCCTGTTATGTTTTAGATATCTATATATTTATCTGGCAGTGTTATTCTATTGAAACTGAAAGCTAAGAAATTTTGTTTTTATAATTTCTTGATCATCTAGTATGTCTTTTCTTCACTCCTTCACAAAGAAGAACATTTCCGAAATTATGTTATGCTTTTCTTAACTTCAGTGATTTAGGCGTGGCATAAATTCTATGCCTTTAGATGCCAGTGACCCAGCTTCTTACTGTCTCTGTATAAATATGTGTATAAATATTTGTAAGTGCTTCCTAAGGAGATGTCATTCCTGTAACATTTGAACTTTGGTGATTCAAAAGGGTACTATCCTACCTAAAATTTTGAGTTTAGGTAATTATGAGATGTTCCCTTCTGGACTTAGGGAGAAGACCATTCTGGAAGGATACTTTATAGAATTTTACCCTTATATCCAGGTTACCCAGAATAAAGGAGGTTTGAAGGAACCATTCCATTTTTCATTAACATCGGTGTCTCTGAATCATAGATAACATTTCTAGACAAAGGACTTTTTTTCTCTGTACATTTCTTTTGGTTAGGCATCTGAGAATTTCTTCTCATTGTTTGTTCTTTACAACATGATAAAGATGTAGGACCTCTGAAAAGAAAGTAGAAAGATAGCTGTCCATGCCTCATTCAGACCTTGTTTCCCACCTGGTGACTGATCCTCTTGTTCCAGACTTGTGGGCTGTACCTGTTGGGTAACTTAATAACAATCTCAAGTGGCTTTAGAGTCATCCAGACGGAAAGCCTAGAAAGATCTAGTTCATCCTAAGTTTGTTTCTCTTCGTTTGTGGCTTTACTATAGCAATTGATGTTTACCAATAAAGAACTCAAAGCATCTGAGATTGAAAGACAGACTTATGCCTGGCTCATGTGAAGAGCAGACACCTTTGTCCAACTCTACAGAAATAAACATTGTATAGAAAAAACGTTATTGGAAGTGGTGGGGGCATCATTTATGTACATTCCTATGGAAGATGATAGTAGGAGAAGGAAAATTGAGACAGTTAAGTAAAATGAGTTCTTATACTTTAGAGCAGGCTTTGATAAATCAGGAATTAGTGTTACAGTAAACTTTTCTATAAGTAGGGACAGAGTTCTGGACTCAAGAGAAATATTATTTTTGTTGTACAATTAAAGAAATCTAAATAATTTCTAAGAAATTCATTAATCCAGAAGATACTTTTTCAGCACCCAGTTTTTCCCACTATGAAAATATTTGTTTACATAAGAAAATGAGACACTTAAAAATGCAAATCGGTTTGATTCAGTTGATTTTATAATGATTCATTTATGCCTGCTTTGACTGGTTTTATAGTGATCATTTATGCCTGCTTTATGTACTTAGCATTTGGTGCATCGGACATTTAAAAAAACAAAATAATACTTATTTGAGAAGTATGATTGGGTAGGCAACAAGGAGCTTATTTAAGTCAAATCTCTGCTGGAGGGATGTTCATATAGAGGCATGCTTTTATTTTACAGAGATTTTTGTGAAGTGCTGAGGGAAGAATATTCCAAAGGATTATATTTCACTGTATCTACAGTTGTCATTCCAATCTGAGGCAGAAAGACTTAGTTACTGTGTCTTAAAGCCATCGAAGACACAAGAGATGCTGGTGGTAAGAAGCAAAGAGATTTGTAAGAAACACTGTTTAGTCATCCAGTGGTGAGGCTACTTAGCGCCATGATTTCAAAAACTAGAGTTGAATGACAAAACCATGACATTGAAATCATGGCCTTGAACATTTCGCTGAAACTTTCAACAGGTGTTATTTCCTACCTATCTGGTCTTCTTTGCATCTGTAGAAAGAATTTAGGGTTCCCAGTGCAAAAAAATCATTTTACTTTTTTGGGCAGAGATGTGTTCGTTATTTCTTAAAATAATTCTCAGATATGAAAGATAATCAAGTTCTTTAGAAATTTTGACATATTTCTTTGCATACATGATGTGGTTTTCATTTAGTAGACTTCCAGATACTCTTTGTGATTATAAGGTGACGAAAAGCCCAGGCATACTTGTACCTTGAGTATTCAAAGCCTATGTGGGATCAGTAAGAGGATTATGGATGAGGGCGAAATTAAAAGAAGGCTTAGTTGTGACCTGTGAACAGTCCCTCAGAGGGGAAAAAGGAGGTCAGTAATTTTACTTTGACACTATTTATTCTTGAAACAGTTAACAAATATTCAAACTCAGATGTTAAGATTGGCTTTTTTTTAATTAGAAAAGAGAAAGTTTATGCATTATTTCAACTCTAATCTGATGAACACCTACTTGTCTGTATAGAATCAAAAATTTTTTGTCCATGAGGAAGGTGATCGGCCACATCCCTCTCCTTCTGATTTAAATATTCCTCTCATTCTTCTTTCGAATATGTGTTAGGATGTTAGAAGATGAAATTCAAGTTAACAATGTGGAAAATTTTAGCTCAGCACAATTAAGAAAAAAAAAGATTGCCCCACTTGAAGATGAAGAAACTATAAAGAGAAGTAGAAGAAGCTGTTGGGAAAGCTTTTTTTTCTGATGACACATTGCTTCTTTGAATAAATCTTTGTGTCAACTAAAACCCCGCCTTTGCTTTCTCTATTGCAAGCACCAAGTCTTTGACATGGCTTTAAGTCTTTCCTAAGCATTTTGAGAAGGAATTGATGGAATTCTCCCCACTGTTGATATACTGGGGTACCATATATTTACAAGGCGTTTTTTGGCCAAAAGACCCAACTTCTCTTTTTTGTACCTTTATTACTACATCTTTAATACAAGGCCAGACTGTTTATGCAGTCTGTTGCTTGAGACCGTAGTGGCAGAGGGACAATATTGGGGGCAGTATTAGAATTTGTTTAAGTCTGAACCGGGAATTCCATTTGTCTTACTGACATTAGTGTCAAACTGTTAGTGCCACACTATTTTAAATTGTGTCCGAGGCTTATGCTTATAGGTGCCATCTATAAACTTAGAAAGAAACAAAAGAGTCTCTCCCCATTGAATATGTAAGCCCAGTGAGCAATTAAAAAGCAGCTTGGGACCTCACCCGGGCAACTAGTCGGAACCAGAGCTCGTGATAGTCCCCTGGATATTGTTGAAAACTGTCAGAGAAAAGCTAAAGCAAATAATCAAAGTGAAAATAATTGTTCCCGGCGAAAGTCTTGTTTTGAAAAGTTGGTGTAGTGGAAAGAATAGAGTAGTAACTTAACAAATCTTTGGTTCTAGTCTTAACTCTGCCTGTAATTGCCTTTTTGGTAAATTGCTTTGAAACCCAAGGCTTTCTTCCCATAAGAAATGAAGGAATTGAAGTAGATTATTTCCAAAGCTCCTTTCAGGTTGAAAAATCTATCAGTGTGTACTTTGGATCACCTTTGAAGAATTTTTAAGTTAGGGAGGGTATAATTTACATATAGCAGAAATGTGCATGTCTTAATCATACAACTTGATGTATTTTTATACCTGTATATATCACTACTCAGAACAAATTAGAATATTTCCATCATCCCAGAAAGTTCCTTCATGCCCCTTCCAGTCAATATACTACCTTTGACCTAGAGATTATCACTATGACTTTTATCATCATAAATTAGTTTTGTCTATATTGAACTTCACGTAAATGAAATTATCTTATAGATACTCTTTTGCATCCGGCTTCTTTTATTTAACTTAATGTTTTTGAGATTCATCCACATCTTACATGTGACATTAATTCATTTTTTTACATTGCAATATAATATAAACATAATAACAGTTTATATACCCATTGCCCTGTTGTTTTCAGCTTTTAGCTTTTTATGAATAAAGCTGCTATAAACTTTCCTGTACAAGTCTTTTTTTATCATGTATGCATTTTTTTTTTTTTTGCATGTGAAATCATAAATTTTGAGCATATACCTGGGACTGGAATTGCTGGATCACAAAGCAGGCTCTTGTTTAGCTTTATTAGGAACCTCCAAGAAGGTATCCTGAGACAACTATACCATTTTTCATTCTTAGCAATGTGTTAGCCATTCTTGTAAATGTAAACTGTAGTTTTAATTTGCTTTTCTCTGATGAATACTGATATTGGGCCCCTTGAATGTACTTACTGGCCAGTTGATTATCTTCATTTGTAATGTATTTGTGAAGCCTCTCACCAACTTTTATTTGGCCTGTTATCTTATTGAATTCAAATTCTTTAAATATTTTGGATGTAGGCCTTTCGTCAGATATTTGACAAATATTTCCTTTCAGTTTATTGCCTTTTCACTTTCTTATTGGTATTTTTTGACAGCCAGAAGTCCAGTTTTATCGCTTTTCCTTTTGTGTTTTGTGTTTTGTGCAAAATTTTTTGCCATTTCACCAGTCTTGAAGTGATGCTTTTCTCTAGTCATTGTGTAGTTCTGGCCTCTGCATTTAGGTATATGGTCCCTTTCAAATTATTTTTTATTATGCTACGAGGAAAGGATCAGGGTTTAGTTTCTTCCATGCAGTTTCCTCTGGCACTGTTTATCAAAAAGATAAACTTTTCTTCCAAAGAATTTCATTGATGCCTTTTTAAAAAATATATTTTTCCTGGATTCTCTATTCTGTTCCATTGATATATGTGTGTGTTTTTCTCTCTTTACACCACTACCATACTGTTTTAGTTACTGTAGCTTTTTAGTCAGTTTTGAGATCTAGCAGTCTAATGCCTTCGCTTTTGTTTTTCATGTATATCTTGGCTATTCTAGGTTCTTCGCATTTCCAAACACATGTGTATAAGTATACATACCAGTAATTCGTGGTGTGGTCCACTGATCTCTGAAAGTCCCCAGGACACTTTGAAGGGGTCTGTGCGTGAAAACTACTTTTATAGTAATGTGAAGTCATTATTTGCCTCTCCTTTTTTATACTGCATTGACATTAAGTCCAGATGGTGCATAAGCAATGGTATATAAAACTGATGGTGTCTTAGCATAATAAAAGCAAGAGCACCAAACTACGCTTGTAGCTGAAGGTATTCACTCATAGTTTAAAAAAAAAAACAAACAAAAACCTCAAACAGGGGCACCTAGGTGGCTCAGTGGGTTAAAGCCTCTGCCTTCGGCTCAGGTCATGATCCCAGGGTCCTGGGATGGAGCCCTGCATTGGGCTCTCTGCTCAGCAGGGAGCCTGCTTCCTCCTCTCTCTCTGCCTGCCTTTCTGCCTACTTGTGGTCTCTGTCTGTCAAATAAATAAATAAAATATATAAAAAAAGAAAAAGAAAAAATTGTCTATGATACAGTCAAAATCATTTGTCGAATGGGCTCAATAGCTGACTGGATGCAGGAGAAGAAAGGATCAGAGACTCAGAAACAAGTCAAAAATTATGAAACTGAAGTGGAGAAAGAAGAAAATAATGAAATAAAAAGAACTCAGTATGAGGAGTATGGGGTAGTGTTAAATTGTCTAATGTATGTGTGATTGTTACACATGGATGACAAGGAGGGAAATGGCAAAGAAATAAATGAAAGGCTGAAAATTTTCCAAAATTAGTTAAAGATATCAACTCTCAAAGTTTCAAAAAGCTCAGTGTACCCCATAGAATAAAAACAAAGAAAATCATACCTAGATATATCAGAGTCAAACTATTGAAATCCTGAAATCTTGAGGCAATTTTAATGTACTGTTGGATCCTATTGGCTAGTATTTTTGTGAGAATTTTCACATCTGTGTTCATCAAGGATATTGGTCTATACTTCTTTTTTTTTGATGGGATCCTTGTCTGGTTTTGGGATCAAGGTAATGCTGGCCTCATAAAATGAGTTTGGAAGTTTTCCCTCCATTTCTATTTTTTGGAATAGTTTCAGGAAAATAGGAATTAATTCTTCTTTAAATGTTTGGTAAAATTCCCCTGGGAAGCCATCTGGCCCTAGGCTCTTGTTTGTTTGGAGATTTTTTCTTTACTGGTTATGGGTCTGTTCAGATTTTCTATTTCTTCCTGGTTCAGTTTTGGTAGTTTATATGTCTCTAAGAATGCATCCATTTCTTCCAGATTATCAAATTTGCTGGCGTATAGTTGCTCATAATATGTTCTTATAATTGTTTGTATTTCTTTGGTGTTGGTTGTGATCTCTCCTCTTTCATTCATGATTTTATTTATTTGGGTCCTTTCTCTTTTCTTTTTGATAAGTCTGGCCAGGGATTTATCATTCTTATTAATTCTTTCAAAGAACCAGCTCCTAGTTGCGTTGATTTGTTCTTTTTTTTTTTTTTTTTTT
>NW_019154110.1:12031307-12046216 GCF_002288905.1 Enhydra lutris kenyoni
TGATTTGTTCTTTTTTTTTTTTTTTTTGGTTTCTATTTCATTGATTTCTGCTCTGATCTTTATTATTTCTCTTCTCTTGCTGGCTTTAGGCTTTCTTTGTTGTTTTTTCTCCACCTCTTTTAGGTGTAGGGTTAGGTTGTATATTTGAGACCTTTCTTGTTTCTTGAGAAAGGCTTGTATTGCTATATATTTTCCTCTCAGGACTGCCTTTGCTGTGTCCCAAAGATTTTGAACTGTTGTGTTTTCATTATCATTTGTTTCCATGAATTTTTTCAATTCTTCTTTAATTTCCTGGTTGACCCATTCATTCTTTAGTAGGATGCTCTTTAGTCTCCATGTATTTGGGTTCTTTCCAAATTTTTTCTTGTGATTGAGTTCTAGCTTCAGAGCGTTGTGGTCTGAAAATATGCAGGGAATGATTCCAATCTTTTGATACCGGTTGAGACCTGATTTGTGACCCAGGATGTGATCTATTCTGGAGAATGTTCCATGTGCACTAGAGAAGAATGTGTATTCTGTTGCTTTGGGATGAAATGTTCTGAATATATCTGTGATGTCCATCTGGTCCAATGTGTCATTTAAGGCCTTTATTTCCTTGTTGATCTTTTGCTTGGATGATCTGTCCATTTCAGTGAGGGGAGTGTTAAAGTCTCCTACTATTATTGTATTACTGTCGATGTGTTTCTTTGATTTTGTTATTAATTGGTTTATATAGTTGGCTGCTCCCATGTTACGGGCAAGATATTTAAAATTGTTAGATCTTCTTGTTGGACAGACCCTTTAAGTATGATATAGTGTCCTTCCTCATCTCTTATTATAGTCCTTGGCTTAAAATCTAATTGATCTGATATGAGGATTGCTACCCCAGCTTTCTTTTGATGTCCCTGAGGCAATTTTAAATGTTTCTGTATTTCTTAGGTTTATATTTGGGTGAGGGTTTAGAATTTTGACAGAATTAGGGTAATTCTTAAATTTCTTTGGCATCCTGAGGTCCCCATCTCCCAGTGATCTAGGAGGAATCTTCAGGATATTCACCATTTAGATAGAAGTAAAAAACAAAACAAAACAAAAAAACAGAGAACCAATGTTTATTGATAAACAGCTTTGTGCCCAACACTGCTAGGTGTTTTTACATGGCTTGTCTCATTTAATCATATTTAATTAGGATCACAGGTCCATTTCAGAAATATGCAAAGCATGGGACCTACAGACACCTAGCTCCTGATACTTAGAATTACTTAAAGTGCATTAGGATGACACCTCAGATAAGTCCAAACCTCTTTTTACCCTGCCTGATCAAATATTCATTTCAAAACACTGTAAGCTGAAATGAGCCACGTGGGAGTTGAAGAGAATCAACTATTCAGGTGGTGAAAATGTGTGAATGCAGCTGGCATATGAAGTTCCAGTATGATGAATTCCCAGCTTGTCCTTATTGCTTCAGGCAACAACTGACAGGCCTGACTGGTCATTGGCTTTCCATTTCTGGCATTGATAGGACTGAAAATTCTTAGTGTCACAGATACTTAAAAGCTGTCCCTGTTATCGTGAATACAAACAGTGCTGGAGGGTCCTGATTGCACAGAGATGTAATCAATATGGTCTAGAGTTCTTGACCTGAACCTATAATTATCTGGATGTTATAAAGGTAGCTTGTTGTTACAGAAAATGCTTATATTCAGAACTTTGGGGCTAAGTTGTGAATGGAGAGAAGAAAAATAGGAGCTTTGTCCTTCTTCCTATACTTCACAGTATTTAAGAGGCTATCATAGTAATCACAGAATAGGGTATTCTTATAGGATTAGAACATTGTATCGCCAGGATTTGGGGTGCTGAAGTTTAAATCTTACCTCTGATGTGATCCTAATATCCTGCAAAAAGTTGTGACTTTAATGTTTTGTGACTGAATTTTTGAATACCAAAAGAGAATTTTTTTTCATTGATCTAAGGACCTGGATTGGAAGTGCAGCTTTAAATAATAACATATTTGAGTTTGATATTTTCCGGAAGCTAAACATATGGTGAAAACAGAAGCTGGGTAAGCAGATATTACAACATCCATAATTATCCCTGGACAGGAGTGAGTTGGAGATAGACTGGTAGCAGTTCTTAAGTCACTGTCTATGCTGATGCTTTTAGGTATATTGAGATCGAGATTAATTTGCCTGCAAAAACAGTGAAAAAGAGGCACGAATTACTTAACAGGAGATGTGGATCCTGATAGCTCTGTCACTGCTTGGCTTAAGATAACTCTGGTTGGCATTATTATTGGACTTCCCTGTGGATAGGATGCCTTGAAAAAGAGGGGGAAGGTAATGTCTTATAATAGAGGGCTCTTTAAGAATAAGGGCTGGCTTTATGTTTCTCGTGCTTGGTAGTGGTGCTTGCCACAGAGAGGATAATCAATATTTGTTGCATTGTTGACAGAACAGATGAACAGGAAAAAGAGACAGAGGGGGAAACAATGAGAGACTCTTAACTATAAAGAACAAAACAGGGTTGATGCAGGGTGGTGGGTGGGTGATAGGATAGATGGGTGATAGGGATTAAGGAGGGCACTTGTTACAATGAGCCCTGGGTGTTATATGTAAACGATGAACCACTGAACTCTACTCTTGAAACCAATATTGAACTGCATGTCAACTAAAGGAATTTTTTTAAAAAGCGTAAGGCTTTAAATATACCATAAACAGATTAAAATTTAATAATCCACATCTTTATATCTCCATTACGTCACTTAAACTTAGCAAACGTGATCTTGGCTTAGAGTCCTTTATTAGACTTAGCCCTTATGTTTATGGTCACTGTTTCTTTGTTTGAGCCTTTGGTAAACTATGGGTATCAGTTGGAATATTTGGCAAAGTATTTCAAGTCATCTTTTATGTCATATTTTTAAAAGCAGCATTATGTTTAAGTAGTATGTTTCTCATCTTTGAGAGCTTTTACATTATCTTAATAAAAATAAAGGAATTATGGCCCTCAAATCACTTACGTTTTATGTTTCTAGGCTGGCATGTGAATTTGTGTTTTAAGGTTATCTTTATAAAGCATTCACTGTAGCAGATTCCCACTTTCTAGAATCTATGGTCAAGCCTGGCAAACATCCACTTAAGGGAATGGACTTGTTTTTGTTCTGGCAATACTAGGCTAACTTTCTGACATATCACTGTATGGTTATTTGGGACTGCCTTTTAAGCTCAGCCATTTCATACATGAACCCAGGATATTAGCGTATAAGGATCTGACCTAAATTCCATTAAACTAGAATATTTTGTTGAAGAATTGCCACCGTTTTGGTAATGTCATTACAGTTCAATGACTTGTACTGATGCTCCAGGCAGCCCTGCGAGACACGGTGTCTTGAGTCTTAAACTGGTTTTGCTTTGGTGTACTAAGCATATTGGAAAGATCAGTTATTCTATAAATGCTCCGTGTTGAGATCAGAGGGAATACCAAAGTTACACTTGCAACTTGAATTCCCCAGTTACTAATCCATTTTTTAGATGAGTTTATATACCTTTCAAATGAGTGTTTGCATGATTGGGAATAGACTTTTGTTTCATCCCTCTTTTTCTCTCTTCCTAAAGAGATCCCTTACAGCATACATACTAGTCCCTTTGACATTCTCCTATTGGGCTGACTTTTCCTTTTTAGCCATAAGTGAATACCTTTACAGAGAATTTTTAGAGGTGGTAGGATCCCAGTTCCTGAAGCAGGGGGCCTAAGCTAGAGAGACCTTAATAAAATTTTGGTATGGTGCCTGAAACTTTTCATTTTCCTTGAAACCTGTTCTTAATTTTACTCTTTATTCCTATTCACCCTGTTGATTAAATTAATTACTTTCTCTGCTGTTCTTAAACTTTTACTGTTGTGTTTATCGCCTCATATTAAAGTTAGTTGGGTACCATTTCCCATTCTAGACCGTGAGCTCATCTTTTGTACTCCCCACAGCACCCTGAATGGCTCTGACACATAATAGGCACTCAATAAATGTTAATGAATTCAACATTTCAGCATGGAATATTGAAACCAAATTTTTGCATTTGACTAGACACAGTAGTTGCCTTCTAGGAGAGGAACTGAGCGCCTAGGAAACAGAAATAAGAAGGAGACTTTTTTCTTTCCCACTGTAGTCTTTTAGAACATGTGCATGCATTATCCATAAAACATAAATGAAACTCTTTAACACCAAACATAGTTTTCAGCATTTGAAAGGTTACCATTGCAAGTTCTTTCTTTGTTTATACAAATGAAGAAACTGAGCTTAAAGGATGTTAAAGAACTTGTCTATTGTCATATAGCTCATAGGCGGTGCAGCAAGGATGTAAATCTCTGAAACCTTAATTTTTTCTGGAATATTAAACAGCATCTTGGCCACAATTGCCTACCTTGATTTCATTCATATGATCAGCAAGTAGCAGCATTATATCTGACCTAGGAACTGTCCTTATTTATTCTTTATATCATATACTGTGTACATCATAGAAGTCAGCAAATACAGCGCTCCACTCCTGAATGGCATGTCTATATTAAGGGGCCATTGGTCAGACCTCTTTGATAAAGTTTTGTGACTGAAGACTGTTTCATCCATGACTCACCTAGGTATCCCGGCTGCTTGCAGAGAAACTCTTCGCCTTTAAGCAGTAGACATTTATTTTCAGCTAGGAAAGCCACTATCAATCAGGTAATGTTTTCTCAAGCTGAAAAAGGCTTTCACTAAAGAATAGTGATTGCCCAAGGTCACATTTCTTTTCCATCTACATGGGCAAATGCAAACTAACAGAATATTAGTGTTTAAAATTCGTAATTTATTCTGTATTTGGGGGGTAGAAGAGAGTGAGGCAAAGTGATTATATTTCTCTTAGAATCATTTTTAACTGCTTTTTCAAAATATGAATTAAAGCATAAAGAAGCCAAAAATGCCCTAATTCTAAGTGGACCTGACACCTTGATCTTCTATCATGGCATAACATATGAGTGGGGATTCCCAAAGGACTTTTGTACACTACAATATTTATTACTATAAAGATCTAAGAGTTCTTCATCCCTTTGAAACTTATAAGGATGTTCAGATCCCATTCATTGGACTTGTGTTTTCACATGTTTAAATTATTTTGGTTTGTTTTGTATAATTTATTCAGAAATAACTCCCACTTCAAATTCTGAAAAATAATATTTGGTCTTCCAGTAAATGTGGAAAGAAGAACTCAGCTCAAATGTGAAAGTATACTTGAGATATAAGTGTATTTGCTTGCTTTTCTTGTCCATTAATGCACGGGAACTATAGGGTCTTAACCAGCCCACTTTATGCCTCTGTTTTTTCATCTGCAAAATGGTAACTAAACACTGCCTTCTATTTGGTTGATATGAACAAAATACTAGTAAACTGAGAGACTCTAGATTGAGACCCTGTCACTTCCTGTTATTGATGGTAGAATTTTCACTGTCGTTTGTTCACTGTGGTTTCAAGAATAAACATTACAGTTTGTTTTTGGTTTATTTTTTTTTTTTTAGCAATATAGTCTTAAGAATAAAAAAATTATTAAGGAACATTAATGAATACAGAATGATTAACATTCACAAAAATAGCTATACGCAAATTATTAGATGCCCTTGACTGAGACAAAAATATTTTGAGGTTGTGACCATGAAAATTGTCATAATTTTGAATTATGTGTATCCTTACTTCTGAAGAAAACCTAACTGGATTGTGTATTTTGGGAAAGTTGTAATGTTCAAAGACAATAAATAGGATATTTAACATCTTTATTTAAATCTTGAGTTACATGCAGCCAATACAGTTCTGTGCTGCATATTAAATTTTATGTAAAATGAATAATGCTGGTTTTTATAATATTTGATTGCTCAATATACTGTGCTAAGTACTTCACATACATTAGCTTCGTTATTCTTCATAAAATTCTCATGAGTTTGGGTGCCTGGGTGGCTCAGTGGGTTAAAGCCTCTGCCTTCGGCTCAGGTCATGATCTCAGGGTCCTGGGATCGAGGCCTGCATCGGGCTCTCTGCTCAGCAGGGAGCCTGCTTCCCCCTCTCTCTCTGCCTGCCTCTCTGCCTGCTTGTGATCTCTCTCTCTCTCTCTCTATCAAATAAATAAATAAAATCTTAAAAAAAAAATTCTCATGAGTTTAAGGTATTGTTATACAGTTGACCCTTGAACAATATGGGGGTTAGGGGCTCTGAATCCCCCTGTGCAGTTGAAAATTGACATATAATTTTTGAGTCTCCTAAAAGTTAATTACTAATAGCATCCTATTGGCCAGAAGCCTTCCTGAGAACATAAATAGTCGGTTAACCCATATTTTGCATGTTATTTTTTAATATACTCTATTCTGATAATAGTAAGCTAAAGAAAAGAAAATGTTACTAAGAAAATCATAAGGAAGAGAATATACATTTATAGTACTATATCTATTTATAAAAAGAAATCCACATTTAACTGACCCATGTTGTTCAACAGTCAACTGTAATTCTTTTTTTTTTTTTCAAAGTAAGGAGCTATGATTCAGAAAAATTACATACACTGTTCTACCTTCCACTTTGGCAGTGCCATCTGAATTTCTTTGTCATGAGCATGTTTTATACAGCTCTTTATTAAGGAATATATATATACATATATATGTATATGTATATATATATTAAAGATTTTATGTATTTATTTGTCGGAGAGAGAGAGCGTGTGCACAAGCAGGGGGAGCAGCAGAGGTAGAGGGAGAAGCAGGCTTCCACTAAGCAGGAAGCCTGATGCAGGACTCCATCCCAGGACTCTGAGATCATGACCTGAGCCAAAGATAGACACTTAACTGACTGAGGCACCCAGGCATCCCAAATATATTTTTGATAGATACATTTGTAGAATAGGCAGGTGTATAGTGGAAGCTCATGAACTCTGTGGTCAAATGTAGGCTCTGTCTTTATATCCAACTAGGTAGACCTTGAGTCTCTTTGTCCTCAGAAGGATTTAAGAACACCTGTCTCCTATATTGTGAAAATTAGTAGATGACATTTGTAAAGCTTCTGGCCATAGTTCAGGTATGCAACAAGGACTCATTAAATGTTCTCTCCTTGTTACTTTATTTTAATAATGATGATGATGATGATTATGGCAATAGCTCTTATTATATCCCAAAGTTTTTGTTTTGCTGTTTTATATGTTATGTTTATATACCTATCAGGACTGGTTATGCTATTGTCCTCATTTTATGATTGAGGACACAGACTTGGAGAAGTGGTAGATCCCATGGTGGCGGCCAGGCGTTTTCATTCCAGAGCTTGTATTTTAAACTAATATGTGGTTTTCTTTGAGAATGTGTTCCAATAACAATAGGTTAGATTCTGATATTTCAGGCAACAGTTTAAGTCTCAGAAATTATTATTCCACCCCCACCCCCTCTAGTTCTTCCAGTTGTAGATTGTGACAATATGACAACTTCTTTCCTGATCCTCATTTGATTCCTACAGTAAGTTTGTTAGATTAGACATTCAGAGGCTCTTCTGATTCTAAAATCTGGGATCCTGTATTATTTGGTTATATCTGAAGTATTCTGAGACAGCTCTTATAGTCCTTTAAGGGAAAGGGATTCATCACCCTGGCTTAAAAAGGAATACATTGACTTCTCTACTGAACTGAAATTAGCCATTTCATGGGGCTTTTGGTGGGGACTATAGAACAGGAATTAACTCCGTAAGCCTCTTTGCTCCTTGAAAAGAAAAACCTCAGGGATGCCTGGGTGGCTCAGACAGTTAAACATCCAACTCTTGGTTTTGGCTCAGATCATGATTTCATGGGTCATGGGATCGAGCCCCGAGTCCAGCTCCATACTTTGGAGGGAGTCTGAGGATTCTCTCCCTCTGCCCCCATCTCACCAGTGCACTCTCTCTCTAAAATAAATAAATAAATCTTGGGGGTGGTGCCGGAACCTCAAAATAGTTCTGCCCAAATGGATTTGACTTTAGTGATGCTTGTTTTATGTGTAAATATATTTTGTTCAATCTTTAAAAATGGAGCTATTCTGTTTGCCAGGGGAGCAGATCACTCTCTTGTGGGTGTTAGATTGGCTATTTACATTTGCTTTTGACTGTCACTGCCCCCTTTCACTCTTTTCTCCCCTCTGTCTCTGTGTCAGTTTGTCTTCTGTTTCTGTTCCTTTCTTCTAGCTTCTGTCTTCCTATTTAGATAATTCTGCTTTATTTCTGTAAGTGAAAGACTCTCCCAGGATGCTGAATATGTCATTATTTTTATAGCACTCCTTAAATGCACAGAAGATTTTAGCTTGGCTCTAAAGCTTGCTCTTGGCATAAATTTGGCAGATAGTTTTTAGCCTGGGTGAGACTTTTTATTGGGATCATGAAAGTGTTGGCGCGTCACTGCCCTCCACTTTTCCTTCTTGAAGTATGACATTAGTGGTTTTAGCTCTTGTTGACCCTTCTTTTTAAACCGAAGCTTTATAGCTTATTAGTGCACAGTGTGGATTTTTCTTATGATATGTTGGAGGGAAAGAAAAAAGCTCCTCTAAAGTTACAAATGGTTTCACTTACCAAAATGATTATTTCTCTTGGAAAGTTTTGTCTTTTCTTTAAAATTTCCGGGAGTTGGGTGGGCTTGATGTCCTCTCTCCCACTCTCTTTCCCTACCCACACTCTCACGTTGGCAGAAATGCTGAGAGCTTTAAGCATAATTCCAGACTTCTGGGAGGCAAATCATTGACCAAGGAGTAACCAAGACACACTTTTCTGCTGTTATTTTAAAGAAATGTTTTTGGCCAAAATGGAAGTCAGGACAGAATACCACAGGCCGTTTTTGACTATTTGTTGCATTTACAGAATGTAGGACAAATGCTTTGGAATATCAACTAATTACTATTTCAAGCCACCTTTGGGAATTGAGATCTTGTGCTTTTCAAATGTATACTTAATCTCATACCTCATCATTTACTGGATCAAATACCAGTCTCATTTGTTCAGCATCCAGGTCAGCGCCTTAAGCTCCAGATCAGGCATGACATGTCACCTTCTGAGAGTTTCTCTGCATTGCCCCTATCTGTTTCTGTTTCATGAAAGGACTTCATGTAAGCATATTCATTTTTCCAAGGTATTTGAAGGCTTTAATGAAATGAAAACTATTTCCCCTCTCCCTGACAATAATACTTAAAAAGCTTGTATCTTACATTTTGCTAATCAGAGTTACTTTATCCAGCCTTGGAGCAGAGCATTCTGAATGTGAGCCCAGTAGGTCTAAGCTTCTGAAGGGTCCACAAGAAACCACTGAAGAAATTTAAGGATTTCCTGGCCAAAGCAAGTAGTGTCTTTCAGTAAGGCTTCAGGTTAGAGCACAAACCTAGACATATCCAAGAAGAAGAAGAGTTGTGAGTTTTTTTTTTTATCATCACAAACTATATAATACTTCCAGTGACCTCCATGGGTTGCCTGTCTGCTGTTGGCTCAACTGGATTTTAATGGAGCCATTTCTGTACTTCCACTCTTTCATCCCTCCCTTTTTTATGGGAGTAAAAAGTAAATTGGGTGCTACTTAAATATTCTCAACTTGACGTTTATTGAAAACTACCCTGCCGTAGGGCATAGCACTTTGAAAAACTGCTTTGCACCAGCCCATTTTTCCAGCCAGCTGGTTTACCCCCAGACCTGGAGTTTGCTTTACTCAGTCTTTTAATTTCTTTAAACCAAATGATCACAGGAAAACTTAGGAGGAACCCAGTTTCATTTGTGAGGTTTTTCAGTAAAAGTGTAGTAGAGTGTGGCTAGAAAACCAGACCTGAGAAAAGTCATGACTCTGCTGACACTAGAGGAAAAACTACAGAATTCTGACACTACTTGCTTCCAGTGTTCAAGAGAAAAGAAAAAAAAATGAGGAGGGTGGAAGAACTTTAAGGCTGGTACACTTTGGGAAAGCAAGGGAGCAAGGAAAGTGTGGTTGAGTTCTTTTGTCCCTTAATGGTGCTTTATTTAAGTTTCTCCTGATGAGCCTGGGTGGCTCAGATGGTTAAGCATCTGCCTTCAGCTCTGGTCATGATCTGTGGGTCCTGGGGTCCTGGGGTCCTGGGATGGAGCCCCACATCAGACTCCCCACTGAGCAGGGAGCCTGTTTCTCCCTCTGCCCATCCCCCTACCCCAGCTCGTGCTTACTCTCTTTCTCTCTTAAATGGATAAATAAAATATTTTTTAAAAGGTTTCTCCTACTTGTATGTATATGTTCTTTCTAAAAAATTTGAAAAGTACAGAAAATTATAAAAAATAAAATTTTAAAATTCAGGTGCAATTATTCTTAACATTTTGGCAAAGAACTTCTTAGTGTCTTTTTTATTTAAAAGGTTTTAAAATTGGCAATATATTAAACAGTATTTTGTAACTTGCCTCATTTATTATCAGATTTCCTTCAAATAATTAAATATTTTTCAAAACAGATAATTTAATAGTTATATTCTTTGAGTCATTTGTCTAGTCTTTCATCATTAAACTTCTTGATTTCTGATTTTTTTTAACCATACTAATTAAGAATAAATAAAATTCTTATATATAAATCTTTGGCTTATATGTTTCCAAGCATTTAAAGAAGAATTAATATCAATCCTTCCCAAATGCTTCCAAAAATAGAAGAGGAAGGGACACTGCCAAACTCATTGTACAAGATCAGCAAAACCAGATATGGACACTATGAGAAAGGAAAATTACAGGCCATTATTCCTGATGAACATAGATACAGAAATCTTTACTAAGCTATTAGCAAACTAAATTAAGCAATACATTAAAAGGATCATATACCATGATCAAATGGGATATATTCTAGGGATGCTTGGATGGTTTAACATCCAAAAATCAGTCAATGTGGTTTAAAAATCAAATCACCTGAGTAGATTCAGAAAAAGTACTTGACAACATTCACCTTCTATTTTTTTTTAAAGATTTTATTTATTTATTTGATAGAAAGATCACAAGTAGGCAGAGAAGCAGGCAGAGAGAAAGGAAGGGAAGCAGGATCCCCGCTGAGCAGAAAGCCTGATGCAGGGCTCAATCCCAGGACCCTGGGATCATGACCTGAGCCAAAGGCAGAGGCTTTAACCCACTGAGCCACCCAGGCGCCCCTCACCTTCCATTTTTGATAAGAGCTCTCAACAAACTGGGCATAGAGGGAGTATACCTCAGCATATTAAAGGCCATATGTGACAAACCCACAGCTAACATTATGCCTAGTGGTGAAAAGCTGAAAGATTTTCCTCCAAGATCAGGAAAAAGACAAGAATGCCCACCCTCTCCACTTTGATAACATAGTATGGAAGACTTAGCCAAAGCAATTAGGCAAGAAAAAGAAATAAGGTATCCAAGTTGAAAAGGAAGAAGTAAAACTGTCATAATCTGCATATGACAGATATTGTATGTAGAAACTCCAAAGACTCCACCAAAATGCTGTTAGAACTAATAAATAAATTCAGTAAGTTTTTCAGGATACAAAATCAGTATATAAAAATCATTTGGGTTTCTATACATTAATAACTAACAGAGAAATAAAACAATCTCATTTACAGTTGCTTCAGAATGAATGAAATACCTAAGAATGAATTTAACTAGCAAGGTAAAAGACCTGTAAACAAAAACTATAGGACATTGATGACAGAAATTGGAGACACAAAGAAATGGAGTGATATTACATGCTTATGGATCGGAAGATTTAATATTGTTAAAATGTTCATACTACCCACACAATCTTCAGATTCAGTACAATACCTATCAAAATTCCAATAGTATTTTTCACAGAAATAGAACAAACAATCTTAAAATTTGTATGGAACCACAGAAGACTGTGAGTAGCCAAAGCAAACTTGAGAAAGAAAAACAAGGTGGAGGCATCATGTTTCCTGACTTCAAGCTATATTCTAAAACTAGTTAGTAATCAAAACAATATAGTATTACTATTAAAAAATACACATAGATAAAGAGAACAGAATGGAGAACCCAGAAATAAATGTGTAGATATATGATCAATTAATTAATGACAAAGGAGCCAGAATACACAATGGAGAAAGGATAGTCTCTTTAATAAACGGTGTTGGGAAAACTGGTCTGGTATCTTACAGCATACACAAATTTCAACTGAAAATAGATTTAAGACTTGAATATAAAACTGTTTAAAACCATAAAACTTCCAGAAGAAAACGTAGGCAGTAAACTCCTTGACATGGGTCTTGGAGAAATATTTTGGATTTGACACCAAAGCAAAGGTAACGAAAGCAAAAATAAACAATTGGAACTACACAAACTAGAAAGCTTTTGTACAGCAGAAGATACCATCAACAGAATGAAAAATTAACCTATGGAATTGGATAAAATATTTGCAAATCATGTATCTGATAAGGGGTTAATATCCAAAATATATATAAAGAATATAAAGAATTCATACAACTCCATAGAAAAAAAATCAATTAAAAAATGGACAGAGGATTGGACTAGACATTTTCCCACAGAAGTCATACAAAGGGCCAACAAGTACATGAAAAGGTGCTCAGCATCACTAATCAGTGGGGAAATGCAAATCAAAGCCACAATGAGAGAGCCCCTCATACCTATTAAAATGGCTGTTGTCAAAAAGATAAGAAATAACAAGTGTTGGTAAGGATGTGGATAAAAGGGAACACTAGTGTACCATAAATTGGAATTTTGGACAGTAAATTGGTGTAGCCGCTGTGAAAAATAGCATGGAGTTTCCTCAAAAAATTAGGAATAGAATTACCATATGATTCAGCAGTTTTTATTTGAAGGAAACAAAAACACTAATCAAAAAGATATCTGCATCCCTGTGTTTGTTACAGCATTATTTACAATAGCTAAGACATGTAAATAACCTAAGTATCCATAGATAGATGAATGCATAAAGAAAAGTGTAGTATATATACAGTGGGATATTTTTCAGCCATTAAAAAATAAAAAGAAATCCTACTAGTGTGACAATGTGGATAGAATTTGAGGGCATTATGCTAAATGAAGTAAGCCAGGTGGAGAAAGGCAAATACTGTATGATCTTACTTACATATATGTGGAATCTAAACAAGACAAACTGATCTCAAAGATACAGAGAACAGATTGGTGGTTGCCAGAGGTGGAGGGGGGAGGGAGGGATGTGGTCCCAGTGGTGACAGTGGTCAAAGGTGCAAACCTCCAGTTATAAAGTGAGTAAGTCCTGGGATGTAATATATAGCATGGTGACAGTGGTTCATAATATTGTAGAGTATATTTGTAAGTTGCTAAGGGAGTAGATATTAAAGTTTCTCATCATAAGGAAAAAAGTTGTAACTGTGTGTGTTGATGGATATTAAACAGACTTACAGTGAGGATCATTTTGCAGTATAGATGTATACAATCATGTATACCTGAAATTAATATAATGTTACATGTCAGTTGTATTTTAATTTTTTAAATGTAAAAAATGGTTAAAACATCAAATTTTCTTATATGTATATTATCAAAAAATAAGAAAATAAATTTTATTTTTGGAAAAAAGGTAATTTTAATTTATATTTATTTATTATTGAAGTTAAACATTGAAAAATTGTTAATTAACCATTGACTCTTACCTTTTGAGTTTTCCTATTCTCATTGATTCTAAGATCTCCTAAATATACATAGATACAGATATATATATCTATACATGTTTATATATTTATATATCTCCAACTTTTGACTTCTTTTTTTTTTTTTTAATATTTTTATTTATTTATTTATTTGGCAGACAGAGATCACAAGTAGGCAGAGAGACAGGCAGAGAGAGAGGAAGGGAAGCAGGCTCCGCGCTGAGCAGAGAGCCGGATGCGGGGCTCGATCCCAGGACCCTGGGATCATGACCTGAGCCAAAGGCAGAGGCTTTAACCCACTGAGCCACCCAGGTGCCCCTCCAACTTTTGACTTCTAATCTGTCTCTATCATTATGTTTGAAATTAGTTTCTTATAGACAGCATGTTGTTGAGTCATGTTTTAAATTATCTACCAATCTTCTTTTATTTGGTTTTGTAGACCATTTAGGTTGAATGTTAGGGCTGAAGTATACAATTTTATTTATTGTTTTCTATGTTTTGTTTCTTAGTTTTCTTTTCCCTGATTTCCTGTGGTTGCTTGAACATTTTATAAAATTCCATTTTGATTTATCTATTTTTTATTTTACTTCTGTGTAGCTTTATACATATACATATGCATATAGGTATTTATTGATTGCTTTAAGTGTACTACTTTAACTATACATAAGTTAGCTATACATAAGTTGTTAATTTTTCAGTCTGTTTTCTTTGTATTGTTCAAATTGGGTAATTCCTCTTGTTCTTTATATTTATTGATTCTTTCCACTGTTTCTCCATTCTGTTATTGAACGTATCCACTGAACTTTAACTTTGCTTATTGTGTTTGGTTTTTTTTTTTAAGATTTTATTTATCCATCTGAGAGAGAGCGAGAGAAAGCATGAGGTGGGGGAGGTCAGAGGAAGAAGCAGACTCCCCGTGGAGCTGGGAGCCCGATGTGGGACTCTGTCCCGGGACTCCGGGATCATGACCTGAGATGAAGGCAGTTGCTTAACCAACTGCGTGCCCTGCTTAATTGTGTTTTTAAGTTCTAAAATTTACATTTGATTTTTCTTTACATCTTCTATATCTTTGCTAAGAATTTTATTTACTTTGCTGAAGCTTTCTACTTTTTCATTTTTTTTCTTGTTCTTTGAAACATTTTTTTTAATTTTATTTTTTTATAAACATATAGTATATTTTTATCCCCAGGGGTACAGGTCTGTGAATCACCAGGTTTACACACTTCACAGCACTCACCATAGCACATACCCTCCCCAATGTCCATAACCCCACCCCCCCAACCCCCCCTCCCCCCATCAACCCTCAGTTT
>NW_019154110.1:12046316-12046687 GCF_002288905.1 Enhydra lutris kenyoni
TTTGTCTCCCTCCCAATCCCATCTTGTTTCATTTATTCTTCTCCTACACCCTTAACCCCCCATGTTGCATCTCCTCTCCCTCATATCAGGGAGATCATATGATAGTTGTCTTTCTCCGATTGACTTATTTCGCTAAGCATGATACCCTCTAGTTCCATCCACGTCGTCGCAAATGGCAAGATTTCATTTCTTTTGATGGCTGCATAGTATTCCATTGTGTATATATACCACATCTTCTTTATCCATTCGTCTGTTGATGGACATCTAGGTTCTTTCCATAGTTTGGCTATTGTAGACATTGCTGCTATAAACATTCGGGTGCACGTGCCCCTTCGGATCACTACATTTGTATCTTTAGGGTAAATACCCAG